>NW_026290854.1:295000-365000 GCF_023373465.1 Oncorhynchus keta | reverse complement strand
CATGTCAAAGGTAGCATTCCAGACAGGATTGTTGGACGGAATCACATCGGTCCGATGGGACTTGGAACCGTAGGTGACCACAGCGTACCTGTAGCAGGTGGAGAAACAGGAAGTTGGAAACAAACTGGAAAGATTCAAATACTATGACCTGCCACAAGAGGAGGATCAAACTCATTCCAAGGAGGACCTTTGATACCCTCCGTGGAATGAGAGAGGAGAGAGAACCATCAGACACTCGGCCCTCCGTGGAATGAGAGAGGAGAGAGAACCCCTAGACACTCGGCCCTCCGTGGAATGAGAGAGGAGAGAGAACCCCTAGACACTCGGCCCTCCGTGGAATGAGAGAGGAGAGAAAACCCCTAGACACTCGGCCCTCCGTGGAATGAGAGAGGAGAGAAAACCCCTAGACACTCAGCCCTCCGTGGAATGAGAGAGGAGAGAGAACCCCTAGACACTCAGCCCTCCGTGGAATGAGAGAGGAGAGAGAACCCGTAGACACTCGGCCCTCCGTGGAATGAGAGAGGAGAGAGAACCCGTAGACACTCGGCCCTCCGTGGAATGAGAGAGGAGAGAGAACCCCTAGACACTCGGCCCTCCGTGGAATGAGAGAGGAGAGAGAACCCCTAGACACTCGGCCCTCCGTGGAATGAGAGAGGAGAGAAAACCCGTAGACACTCGGCCCTCCGTGGAATGAGAGAGGAGAGAGAACCCCTAGACACTCAGCCCTCCGTGGAATGAGAGAGGAGAGAGAACCCCTAGACACTCGGCCCTCCGTGGAATGAGAGAGGAGAGAGAACCCGTAGACACTCGGCCCTCCGTGGAATGAGAGAGGAGAGAGAACCCCTAGACACTCAGCCCTCCGTGGAATGAGAGAGGGGAGAGAACCCCTAGACACTCGGCCCTCCGTGGAATGAGAGAGGGGCTACTCCAGTTGGCACATACAGTGGGGCAAAAAAGTATTTAGTCAGCCACCAATTGTGCAAGTTCTCCCACTTAAAAAGATGAGAGAGGCCTGTAATTTTCATCATAGGTACACTTCAACTATGACAGACAAAACGAGAATAAAAATCCAGAAAATCACATTGCAGGATTTTTTATGAATTTATTTGCAAATTATGGTGGAAAATAAGTATTTGGTCAATAACAAAAGTTTATCTCAATACTTTGTTATATTCACATATTGAATCACTCATTCACATATTGAATCACTCATTCACATATTGAGTCACTCATTCACATATTGAGTCACTCATTCACATATTGAGTCACTCATTCACATATTGAGTCACTCATTCACATATTGAGTCACTCATTCACATATTGAATCACTCATTCACATATTGAATCACTCATTCACATATTGAGTCACTCATTCACATATTGAGTCACTCATTCACATATTGAATCACTCATTCACATATTGAATCACTCATTCACATATTGAATCACTCATTCACATATTGAGTCACTCATTCACATATTGAATCACTCATTCACATATTGAATCACTCATTCACATATTGAGTCACTCATTCACATATTGAGTCACTCATTCACATATTGAATCACTCATTCACATATTGAATCACTCATTCACATATTGAGTCACTCATTCACATATTGAATCACTCATTCACATATTGAATCACTCATTCACATATTGAATCACTCATTCACATATTGAATCACTCATTCACATATTGAATCACTCATTCACATATTGAATCACTCATTCACATATTGAATCACTCATTCACATATTGAATCACTCATTCACATTCATTATTGAGTCACTCATTCACATATTGAATCACTCATTCACATATTGAATCACTCATTCACATATTGAATCACTCATTCACATATTGAATCACTCATTCACATATTGAATCACTCATTCACATATTGAATCACTCATTCACATATTGAATCACTCATTCACATATTGAATCACTCATTCACATATTGAATCACTCATTCACATATTGAATCACTCATTCACATATTGAATCACTCATTCACATATTGAATCACTCAAAAAAATCTCATCTCCTTACTTTTGGCAGAAGTTTAAAAAAAAACAGACTTCCTGCTGGTCTTATACCTTCTCCAGAGGAAGTCTCCAGAATGACAGAATAACAATTATTAGATTATTATTATTTCTTATTATTATTATAATTACAGTCTCGTTATTATGAATTCTCATTGGGATTACATAGTCTTCTCAACAACACCGGAGCTGTTGAACCAAAATGTATAAATTAGGTGAAATATTTAGCGTTGTACCATTATCCCGATAATTACCCAGCCTTTGTTTGGTTAACAGACTAGTGACAATTTAAAAGTCACACCACTCTAAATGATTTTTGGATTGAATTGAAATACACAACTACGATATGAAAAAAACACCATTTAAATCTGTGAAGTCGGAAATCTGACCGAGATCCTCTGAATCTAAACCTTCATTAGAGGCTTTAAATCCACTCACCTGTTTGAATTGGTGTGAGTGGTTCTTCAGCTGACTTTCTCCTCAGATCTGGAGTCAGTGATGAAGTCTGTCCCTCCTCCCTGTCTGTCTGCTTCTCTCTACAGCCTGGGATGGTCTTTTATACAGAACAGCTGACTTTCTCCTCAGATCTGGAGTCAGTGATGAAGTCTGTCTCTCCTCCCTGTCTGTCTGTCTGCTTCTCTCTACAGCCTGGGATGGTCTTTTATACAGAACAGCTGACTTTCTCCTCAGATCTGGAGTCAGTGATGAAGTCTGTCTCTCCTCCCTGTCTGTCTGCTTCTCTCTACAGCCAGGGATGGTCTTTTATACAGAACAGCTGACTTTCTCCTCAGATCTGGAGTCAGTGATGAAGTCTCTCCTCCTCTGTCTGTCTGCTTCTCTCTACAGCCAGTGATGGTCTTTTATACAGAACAGCTGACTTTCTGACTACCACAAACGTTTCCGTAAAACTTTTTTAAAAGCTACAGTGGGGAGAACAAGTATTTGATACACTGCCGATTTTGCAAGTTTTACAAAGCATGTAGAGGTCTGTAATTTTTGTCATAGGTATTTTGTCACTTCAACTGTGAGAGACAGAATCTAAAACAAAAATCCAGAAAATCACATTGTATGATTTTTAATTAATTAATTAGCATTTTATTGCATGACATAAGTATTTGATACATCAGAAAAGCAGAACTTAATATTTGGTATAGAAACCTTTGTTTGCAATTACAGAGATCATACGTTTCCTGTAGTTCTTGACTAGGTTTGCACACACTGCAGCAGGGATTTTTTTCCCACTCCTCCATACAGACCTTCTCCAGATCCTTCAGGTTTAGGGGCTGTCGCTGGGCAATACGGACTTTCAGCTCCCTCCAAATATTTTCTATTGGGTTCAGGTCTGGAGACTGGCTAGGCCTCTCTAGGACCTTGAGAAGCTTCTTATGGAGCCACTCCTTAGTTGCCCTGGTTGTGTGTTTCGGGTCGTTGTCATGCTGGAAGACTCAGCCACGACCCGTCTTCAATGCTCTTACTGAGGGAAGGAGGTAGTTGGCCAAGATCTCGCGATACATGGCCCCATCCATCCTCCCCTCAATACGGTGCGTCCTGTCCCCTTTGCAGAAAAGCATACCCAAAGAATGATGTTTCCACCTCCATGCTTCACGGTTAGGATGGTGTTCTTGGGGTTGTACTCATCCTTCTTCTTCCTCCAAACACGGCAAGTGGAGTTTAGACCAAAATGCTCTACTTTTGTCTCATCAGACCACATGACCTTCTCCCATTCCTCCTCTGGATTATCCAGATGGTCATTGGTAAACTTCAGATGGGCCTTGACATGCGCTGGCTTGAGCAGGGGGACCTTGCGTGCTCTGCAGGATTTTAATCCATGACGGCGTAGTGTGTTACTAATGGTTTTCTTTGAGACTGTGGTCCCAGCTCTCGAGGTGAGATCTTGCATGGACCCCCAGACTGAGGCTGATTGACCGTCATCTTGAACTTCTTCCATTTTCTAATAATTGCGCCAACAGTTGTTGCCTTTTCACCACGCTGCCTGCCTATTGTCCTGTAGCCCATCCCAGCCCTGTGCAGGTCTACCATTTTATCCCTGATGTCCTTACACCCTCTCTGGTCTTGGCCATAGTGGAGAGGTTGGAGTCTGATTGATTTGATTGAGTGTGTGGACAGGTGTCTTTTATACAGGTAACGAGTTCAAACAGGTGCAGTTAATACAGGTAATGAGTGGAGAACAGGAGGACTTCTTAAAGAAAAACTAACAGGTCTGTGAGAGCCGGAATTCTTACTGGTTGCTAGGTGATCAAATACTTATGTAGGAAAACCTGCAAAATCGGCAGTCAAATCAAATAAAATACTTGTTCTCCCCACTGTAACGTCCTTAACCCTTTATGATATTGGGAATTGTCCTATATTGATAGAGCTAAATTGAAATGATTCTTACAGAAAAAAATGTGGAAAGTAAATGGATAACCATGGAATCAAAAGGGAACAGTTGCCTCCACCTCCCTCCCTCCCTCCCTCCCTCCCTCCCTCCCTCCCAGAAGGGTCCAGATGTGGAGGCAGGAGAAGAAGGAGGAGACTGCCAGGGAGGCACTCTTTATGGCCATTTTACAGGCCATGATTAAGTAGTTTTATGTATTTTGTATGCACTTTATTTATAGCTATTCATTTATACATTTTCTACTGTTTCTGGTAAGTCCTTTATTTAAACCCAAAGTGGAGTTCTGTTTTCTCTATGAAAAGTTTTCTTGCTTGTAATAATCATAAACAAACTGGCACACTGGCATGTTCCAGCCCCAACACCAGGTTCCCATTTAATGCTCTCATACGTGCAGGAGGAAATATTTGAGGTTTGTCCTTGAGAACATGATGGAAAGGGCAGTGGAAACAGGAGTGGTATGATGTTGATATCCTGTCTCACTAACCCACATTGAACCATAGAAGTCTTATGTGCTTTGGTTTCAGAAGTGGGGATCTTTTTATTTTTTTATCCAATCGGATGAACACTTCAAACAGCTTACCCCAACCATTCTGAGGCGTCCGCATGGGGGGGAATGCCCACCCAAATCACACCAATAGAGACATAAAAAGCTCTCTAAGGTCAGGGTGTGACAGTACCCCCACTCAAAACCTGAACCTATAGGGGAGGGTCTGGGTGGGCATTTCTCTGCGATGGCGGTTCTGGTGCAGGACGTAGACCCCTATCCACCTCTGGCTTGGCCCATTTTGGTGGCGGCTCTAGTGCAGGGACCCTCGCCGCCGACCCCGGACTGGGCACGCTCGTTGGGGCCCCGGACTTGAGACCCTCGTTGCGGGTCCCGGACTGGGCACACTCGTTGCGGGCCCCGTACTGGGCACCCTCGTTCTATGTTCAGGCTCCGGACTGGAGGGCGACACTGGAGGCTCCGGACTGGAGGGCGTCGCTGGAGGGAGGAGACGCAGAGATAGCCTGGTGCGCGGGGCTGCCACAGGGCCCACCAGGCTGGGGAGACCTACAGGAGGCCTGGTGCGTAGAGGAGGCACAGGATGAACCGGGCTGTGGGGGAGCACTGGAGCTCTGGTGCGCAGCCTTGCCACCTCTCCACTTGGCTGAATGCCCACTTTAGCCCGGCATGGGCTGGGACTGTTCAGTTCGTCCTATGCCTGCTCTCCGCCTGTGCCGGGCTAAAGTGGGCATTCATCCAAGTGGAGAGGTGGCAGTGCGTAGAGCCGGCGCAGGATACCCTGGGCCAAAATGGCACACCGGAGACCAAGCGCGCTGAGCTGCCACAATCCGCCCTGGCTGGATGCCCACTCTCGCATGCCACTTGCGGGGGGCTGGCCTACAGCTCACCGGGCTATGAGCTCGTACTGGCGACACCGTGCACTTTACCTCATAACACGGTGCCTGACCAGTACCGAGCTGCTTCCTGTAAGCACGGGGAGCTGGCTCAGGTGTATAGCCTGACTCCGCCAATCTCCCCGTGGCCTGCCTCTCTTGCCTGCTTCACTGACTTTCCTCCTCGTATCGCCGCCTCTCAGCTTTAGCTGCCTCCAGTTCCTCTTTCGGGCGGCGATACTCCCCAGCCTGTCTCCAGTTCCTCTTTCGGGCGGCGATAATCCCCAGCCTGCCTCCAGTTCCTCTTTCGGGCGGCGATACTCCCCAGCCTGTCTCCAGTTCCTCTTTCGGGCGGCGATACTCCCCAGCCTGTCTCCAGTTCCTCTTTCGGGCGGCGATACTCCCCAGCCTGCCTCCAGTTCCTCTTTCGGGTGGCGATACTCCCCAGCCTGCCTCCAGGGTCCCTTTCGGGGGGCGATACTCCCCAGCCTGTCTCCAGTTCCTCTTTCGGGCGGCGATACTCCCCAGCCTGCCTCCAGTTCCTCTTTCGGGCGGCGATACTCCCCAGCCTGTCTCCAGTTCCTCTTTCGGGCGGCGATACTCCCCAGCCTGCCTCCAGTTCCTCTTTCGGGCGGCGATACTCCCCAGCCTGCCTCCAGTTCCTCTTTCGGGCGGCGATACTCCCCAGCCTGTCTCCAGGGTCCCTTTCCGTCCAGTATCCAGGAGTCCTGAACCCTCTGCTCCTCCATACCACGCTGCTTGGTCCGCTTGTGGTGGGTAGTTCTGTACGCTCGTCGTTGCGTGAAGAAGTGGACCAAAGCGCGATACGTGTTCATGATTATTTATTAAACTGAACACTGAAACAAAATAACAAAGAGCAAAACGACAACGAACAGTTCTGTCAGGTGCATATAGTTGGGGAAAAGCCACCTAAGTATGGTTCCCAATCAGAGACAACGATAGACGTGCTTCATACACTTACACACATGCTTCATTTCATACTTCTATCAACGAGAGTGAATCTATCAAAAAATACACACACAAGGGATTTGTAGCTCAATGTTTAACCATTGTTTCCATAGCTCTTATCACAATGGTGTTAATATAGATGATTAACTCAACTTTAAACCTTCTAAACTTGTCAAACAAAAACAACCTTCAGTTATTACTCATCGTCTCAATCTACAGTGGGAAAGGGAAGCTCATCCAGCATCGGCAACTCACCATCCTCTTGAAGAGCATTAAACACGAGTGCTGCTGAGACCGTATTAGACTGGGAGAATAGCCTTACAGCCTGTTAGATAGCCTTACAGCCTGTTAGATAGCCTTACAGCCTGTTAGATAGCCTTACAGCCTGTTAGATAGCCTTACAGCCTGTTAGATAGCCTTACAGCCTGTTAGATAGCCTTACAGCATGTTAGATAGCCTTACAGCCTGTTAGATAGCCTTACAGCCTGTTAGATAGCCTTACAGCCTGTTAGATAGCCTTACAGCCTGTCAGATAGCCTTACAGCCTGTCAGATAGCCTTACAGCCTGTCAGATAGCCTTACAGCCTGTCAGATAGCCTTACAGCCTGTTAGATAGCCTTACGGCCTGTCAGATAGCCTTACGGCCTGTCAGATAGCCTTACGGCCTGTTAGATAGCCTTACAGCCTGTCAGATAGCCTTACAGCCTGTTAGATAGCCTTACGGCCTGTCAGATAGCCTTACAGCCTGTTAGATAGCCTTACAGCCTGCATGTGTTAGATAGCAGATAGCCTTACAGGCATGTTAGATAGCCTTACAGCCTGTCAGATAGCCTTACAGCCTGTTAGATAGCCTTACCTTACAGGCCTGTTAGATAGCCTTACAGCCTGTTAGATAGCCTTACAGCCTGTTAGATAGCCCTTACAGCCTGTCAGATAGCCTTACGGCCTGTCAGATAGCCTTACGGCCTGTTAGATAGCCTTACAGCCTGTCAGATAGCCTTACAGCCTGTCAGATAGCCTTACGGCCTGTCAGATAGCCTTACGGCCTGTCAGATAGCCTTACAGCCTGTCAGATAGCCTTACAGCCTGTTAGATAGCCTTACAGCCTGTCAGATAGCCTTACAGCCTGTCAGATAGCCTTACGGCCTGTCAGATAGCCTTACGGCCTGTTAGATAGCCTTACGGCCTGTTAGATAGCCTTACGGCCTGTTAGATAGCCTTACAGCCTGTTAATAATACAATTATGCAGACTAAGCAAAAACACACGCTGCAGCCCATTGGTCAATATGAGATCCCCAACTTCCCAACAGGGATTCCAACCAAGTTGCAAGCGTCCGCTCTAGTTGTGGGGAATAATTTTTAGCAACAGTGGCAATGTATTGGGCAAGATCAGTCACATTAGAAGAGTGACCTGGGACAAAAGTACAACATTCATCGCCAATGATTGCACAAGTGCCCCCTTGAGCTGCCAAAAGATAGTCAAGAGCCTCTCTGTTTTGAAGAGTCATTTCAGCCAATTCTTTTAGTTCCCCATTCAATTGTTCCAGGGCATTTCGAGTAGCATTGCCAATTTTCTCCACGTGTCTAGAGATATCACGAATTTGGTCTTGGGCACCGGCAACTCCATACCCAGGGAAAAACCCGTCAAAGAACCTGGAGGCAGGTGCCTGAGTGTGAGTGCCGTCAGCCAGAGACCTCTTATCTCTCCTCGTCCCAGGAGGTTTGTAGTCTCTAAAGAGAGCCTTCAGATTCTGGTCATTGTTTGGAACGGTTCTCATTGCCGTCACCACAAACCCAACAGTACAAGTACCTCCCCAGTTCAGGGGAAGGCTATGGTAAGCCATCTTACCACACAGCCAGTAGGTGCCATTAGGGGCTCCTCTCAGAGTTGTTCTATGTTTGTCAAACCAAATTGTAAACGGTTCCTTATCAACCTGACCATTCTCCTGTATCACCTTTAAATTACAAGCATTTGATCCATTAATATTCATTGTACAATTACATTTGAATTCCCCCAAATAGTGATCTCCATATCCCCTAATACACCAAGGGGCAGTCGTCACCCCAGCCACTGAAATGGGTGGGAGTGAAACATAAGCAGGTCTCACATAACAGAATACATTGGGTTGATTATATACCTTAACATTGTTGGTCATAGTGTAAAAAGGTATTTTTCCTGCCAACGCTATAGTAAAGTTCACCCCTATCGGGACTCCTACAAGGGGGAAGCCTGCCCCTACCTTCACCGGACTCAACCCACACACCCAACAGTCCTTTCCTTTGAATGTCAGGTTGGCAACCATTTGTGCTCTAGATAAGAACAAATTGTCCTCGTGGTTGTGAAGGCCCAGCAGGGCTCTCCTTCTACGGTGACCATCTACATCTGGGCCACTACTCCAGGCCTGTGTTTGCCCCTTTGGCTCAGGACTCATTTGACCCTCTGTCGGGTTTCCTACAAGAAGACAGCCTACTGTTCCTATTAGCATTCCTGTGCTAAAGCAGAGGAGGGCCACACGGCACCGCCGGGACTGGCAAGGCTTCATCTTCTCCTGGATCAGGAGCTCGTCTGCAGTGCGACGCGTGGATCCAGGTATCTCTCTCAGCAACCTTCACCGCAGTGGGGGGGTGGTCTTGAAGAACTTGATATCGACGGGCGTCGTTCCAACTCTTTCTCCTGAAAGTCTTTGACCACCACGGAATGACCTGGGTTCAAACAGTGTTCAGCTCCACCTGCTAGGTTCGGCAAAGACGCCTTTACCCGTGGGAAACGAGTCCTAAGAACACTGTTAAGGGGGGACACAATTCTCTACCATGTCTTCCTCCGTTTCTTGCAGGGACAACCTGTTCTGGGGGAAAAGGTGTATTAGTCATTAGTCTAACGTGGTGTCTCTCAAGTCCAACCTAGGGCTACAGTCAACGGCAATGGCTAGGTCACAGACATGGTCTTCACCGGCATCTGCTTTAGGGAGAAGCATTGAAGGGTTAACATGTAATTTCCATACTCACACATCCACATTCCCTTAGTGCCCAAACACACCCAGTATTACTCCATCTGTATCTTCAACGGTTCTCTTGCAGCTAATTCCTATGCATATATAATAACACCGTGCGCTATTTACTATTTACCAGTGGCTCTCAGACCACGTAGACACTACACGTCAATGCCTATAGACAACGGGGATATTCCTGCCCACGTCTTTAGCCTTCTCTCTAAGACTATGGTATTTTTCCATTTACTTCATTTTTAAGGTTTATTTTTATTTTTTTATTTTTTTTACATCTTTTTAAATACAAATTCATTTAAATTAACTTACTGAAAAGTCAGTAGATGTGTCCTCTATTGTTCACTTATGATATGTCTCCTATGGTCTGGGCGGGTCCTAGTCATCTTTTCGTCAGATGAGAAATTCCCTCACGCCTTCCCATAGAATGTGCAGAATCAATCATCCTGTTTGTGATGCCAGAACTGGGCTGTTCTGCCAATTGGTATGAGGAGATCACAGTCACCTGCACAAACCACAATAGAGTGAGAGAGAACAAGCACAAGATGTACAATGCAAGGCTTTCTCTTCAGACAACAACATTTCCCACCACACTTCCTGTATGGTTAATAATGGCTTGCCATTGGATACACTTCCTGTATGGTTAATAATGGCTTGCCATTGGTTACACTTCCTGTATGGTTAATAATGGCTTGCCATTGGTTACACTTCCTGTATGGTTAATAATGGCTTGCCATTGGTTACACTTCCTGTATGGTTAATAATGGCTTGCCATTGGTTACACTTCCTGTATGGTTAATAATGGCTTGCCATTGGTTACACTTCCTGTATGGTTAATAATGGCTTGCCATTGGATACACTTCCTGTATGGTTAATAATGGCTTGCCATTGGATACACTTCCTGTATGGTTAATAATGGCTTGCCATTGGATACACTTCCTGTATGGTTAATAATGGCTTGCCATTGGATACACTTCCTGTATGGTTAATCTTGGCTTGAATTGGTTACACTTCCTGTATGGTTAATAATGGGGTGCCAAGGTGGATTGACTCTTCCTGTATGGTTAATAATGGCTTGCCATGGTGGATACACTTCCTGTATGGTTAATAATGGCTTGCCATTGGATACACTTCCTGTATGGTTAATAATGGCTTGCCATTGGATACACTTCCTGTATGGTTAATAATGGCTTGCCATTAGTATACACTTCCTGTATGGTTAATAATGGCTTGCCATTGGTTACAGGAACTTCACTGTATGGTTAATAATGGCTTGCCATTGGTCTACACTTCAACCTGTATGGTTAATAATGGCTTGCCATTGGTTACACTTCCTGTATGGTTAATAATGGCTTGCCATTGGTTACACTTCCTGTACTTGGTTAATAATGGCTTGCCATTGGATACACTTCCTGTATGGTTAATAATGGCTTGCCATTGGATACACTTCCTGTATGGTTAATAATGGCTTGCTGAGAGCATTGGTTACACTTCCTGAATACTGGTTAATAATGGCTTGCCATTGGTTTTGGACACTTCTGTATTGGTTAATAATGGCTTGCCATTGGTTGCAACACTTCTCTGACGGGAGGGACGTATGGTTAATAATGGCTTGCCATTCTGGAGAAGAGAGGAGGGGATACACTTTGTTGTATGGTTTCATAATGGCTTGGGCCATTTTTTTTTACACTTCCTTTTTAATAATGGCTTGCCATTGGATGGCAACTTCCTGTATGGTTAATAATGGCTTGCCATTGTTACACTTCCTGTATGGTTAATAATGGCTGCCCGGCCATTGGATACACTTCCTGTATGGTTAATAATGGCTTGCCATCAAAGGATGGTTGAGGACTTCCTCAGTATGGAAAGTTAATAATGGCTTGCCATTGGTTACAGAAGAGAGAGCTTCCTGTATGGTTAAGAATGGGTCGGAGACTTTGCAATGCCATTGGTGGATCTAGTAAAGACTTCACAGTATGGTTAAAATGGCTTGCCATTGGTTACAGAACTTCCTGTATGGTTAATAATGGCTTGCCATTGGATACAAGGCTTCCTGTATGGTTAATAATGGCTTGCCATTGGTTACACTTCCTGTATGGTTAATAATGGCTTGCCATTGGTTACACTTCCTGTATGGTTAATAATGGCTTGCCATTGGTTACACTTCCTGTATGGTTAATAATGGCTTGCCATTGGATACACTTCCTGTATGGTTAATAATGGCTTGCCATTGGATACACTTCCTGTATGGTTAATAATGGCTTGCCATTGGATACACTTCCTGTATGGTTAATAATGGCTTGCCATTGGTTACACTTCCTGTATGGTTAATAATGGCTTGCCATTGGATACACTTCCTGTATGGTTAATAATGGCTTGCCATTGGATACACTTCCTGTATGGTTAATAATGGCTTGCCATTGGTTACAATGTTTGCCAGCTATGGTATACGAGGCGATAGTAGGCCTAGTAGGACAAGGCTATCTAAGTGTGCACATGATGTAAGTAAAAGGTTATTATGAATTATTTCATGAAAACAAAATGTATGTGATTCAACTAGACTCTCCAGAGTTTTCTTCAACTGATAATAACTAAAACTAATGAGGGATGAAATTATTCAAATGTGACTAAGATTTAAGGTCTTTTGAGACTAAAAAATATAAAATAGTTATCAAAATAAATACTTGTGTCAAACAATCTCTGAGACGAGCACATATACACTCTCTCTCTCACCACACACACGCACACGCACGCACACGCACACACACGCACGCACACGCACGCACACGCACACACACGTGAACCAAAATACTCAAAAGAATATTGGGAGATTAAATGTAGTGTTTACCTTTAGAGTTTTTTGAGTGACAACTCAAACCTTTGTTTGGTTAGTAGAATTGAATGACAATTATGAGATTTAAAAAAAATGTACATTTTCAAAACATCTGCAAAGTCACAAATCTGACAAAGTTTCCTCTGGATCTAAATGGTGCCATGTCAGGTATTAATGAGGAGCAGACAGTCTACAGGTCTGGTTCTTTCTGTTCTTTCCCAGTTGTAAATCCACTCACCTCTTTACATCGGTGTGAGTGGTTCTTCAGATGAGTTTCTCCTCAGATCTGGAGTCAGTGATGAAGTCTGTCTCTCCCTGCTCTCTGTCTGTCTGCTTCTCCCTACAGCCAGGGATGGTCTTTTATACAGAACAGCTGAGTGTGCTACATGTCTGTACCTGTGTGTGTGTGTGTGTGTGTGTGTGTGTGTGTGTGTGTGTGTGTGTGTGTGTGTGTGCTGTAGCTATCATGGAACTCAACTGCTTCTTCCTGTTCCACAGAAAAACAACAAGACCCTGTGTACATGAGGAAGAAAGTCAACGTTTGACTGTGGTGTTCATTGCTAGAGATACATACAGTGTAGCTACGGTAACAGATCAATGGAACCCCACAGGGTGTAGCACAAGGACCCAGTCACTGTCACCCATTCAAAGAAGCTGATCCGTCAAATCCGTCATAATTTATGTAATGATCTAATCTAATTGTTTTTAAATGAAATGTTTTAATATTTATCTAATGGGCCTATAATGTGGTGTTTATTCAGCTATTTTCGTAATATTTAGTAATATTTAGAAGTTGTCATTTTCTGGTTGAATTTTTTTTTTTTGGGGGTATAATGCTAACTCCCTTTCAAATAAACTGGTGACATAGCTAATGAGGTAGAAATGGGTGTCGGAAGTTGTTTGTTAATGATGACATTAAATTGTTTTGGGGTTGGCACCAATAGAAGCATTATACTGTAATCTGATTTTTTCTACCAGAACATAGTGTATAATGCACATATAAACATTAGCCTAAATTTAGGCACATTTATATGGGCGGCAATGAGGATGAGTTGGTATCTACATGGTTTTGGCGAAACTTTTACTTTTTTCTATTATAGTGAATTCAAAGGGTATTTATGTATTTATTTAACCTTTATTTAACTGGACAATGGAACTCCTAATCACAGCGGGTTGTGATACAGTCTGGATTTGATCCAGGTTGTCTGTAGTGACACATCACTGAGATGCAGTGTCTTAGACCTCTGTTCCAGTTGGAAGCCCTGGGTAATACTGACCTCAATGAGAACCCTGCTCCAGTTGGAAGCCCTGGGTAATACTGACCTCAATGAGAACCCTGCTCCAGTTGGAAGCCCTGGGTAATACTGACCTCAATGAGAACCCTGCTCCAGTTGGAAGCCCTGGGTAATACTGACCTCAACAAGAACCCTGGTCCAGTTGGAAGCCCTGGGTAATACTGACCTCAACAAGAACCCTGCTCCAGTTGGAAGCCCTGGGTAATACTGACCTCAACAAGAACCCTGGTCCAGTTGGAAGCCCTGGGCAATACTGACCTCAACAAGAACCCTGGTCCAGTTGGAAGCCCTGGGTAATACTGACCTCAATGAGAACCCTGCTCCAGTTGGAAGCACTGGGTAATACTGACCTCAACAAGAACCCTGGTCCAGTTGGAAGCCCTGGGTAATACTGACCTCAATGAGAACCCTGCTCCAGTTGGAAGCCCTGGGTAATACTGACCTCAACAAGAACCCTTGGCCATTTGGAAGCCCTGGGCAATACTGACCTCAACAAGAACCCTTGGCCATTTGGAAGCCCTGGGCAATACTGACCTCAACAAGAACCCTTGGCCATTTGGAAGCCCTGGGTAATACTGACCTCAACGAGAACCCTGGTCCAGTTGGAAGCCCTGGGTAATACTGACCTCAATGAGAACCCTGGTCCAGTTGGACGCCCTGGGTAATACTGACCTCAATGAGAACCCTGGTCCAGTTGGAAGCCCTGGGTAATACTGACCTCAACGAGAACCCTGGTCCAGTTGGAAGCCCTGGGTAATACTGACCTCAATGAGAACCCTGGTCCAGTTGGACGCCCTGGGTAATACTGACCTCAACGAGAACCCTGGTCCAGTTGGAAGCCCTGGGTAATACTGACCTCAATGAGAACCCTGGTCCAGTTGGAAGCCCTGGGTAATACTGACCTCAACGAGAACCCTGCTCCAGTTGGAAGCCCTGGGTAATACTGACCTCAACGAGAACCCTGGTCCAGTTGGAAGCCCTGGGTAATACTGACCTCAACGAGAACCCTGGTCCAGTTGGAAGCCCTGGGTAATACTGACCTCAACGAGAACCCTGCTCCAGTTGGAAGCCCTGGGTAATACTGACCTCAACGAGAACCCTGGTCCAGTTGGAAGCCCTGGGTAATACTGACCTCAACGAGAACCCTGCTCCAGTTGGAAGCCCTGGGTAATACTGACCTCAACGAGAACCCTGGTCCAGTTGGAAGCCCTGGGTAATACTGACCTCAACGAGAACCCTGGTCCAGTTGGAAGCCCTGGGTAATACTGACCTCAACGAGAACCCTGCTCCAGTTGGAAGCCCTGGGTAATACTGACCTCAACGAGAACCCTGCTCCAGTTGGAAGCCCTGGGTAATACTGACCTCAACAAGAACCCTGGTCCAGTTGGAAGCCCTGGGTAATACTGACCTCAACGAGAACCCTGCTCCAGTTGGAAGCCCTGGGTAATACTGACCTCAACGAGAACCCTGGTCCAGTTGGAAGCCCTGGGTAATACTGACCTCAACGAGAACCCTGGTCCAGTTGGAAGCCCTGGGTAATACTGACCTCAATGAGAACCCTGGTCCAGTTGGAAGCCCTGGGTAATACTGACCTCAACGAGAACCCTGCTCCAGCAACCATCAACCCTGTCCTTCAAACACAAACACAATAAAAAAGTGGTCACACACGTGGTCACACACACATACAAACAGGGACATAAACAGTCACACATGGACACACACCTACACACACACAGACACAAACAAACAGGGACACAGCCACACACACATGGACACACACACACACACACACAGGGACACACAGACACACAGACACACAGGGACACACACACAGGGACACACACACAGGGACACACACGTTGATATCATGTGCCAAATGCCAGAAGTGCAGTATGTGTGTGTGTTTGTGTGTGTTCGCCTGTGTTCATGTGTTACCTGTGCTGAACAGTCTCACGTCTCCCCCATTGCGTGCAGAGTTGCAGAGTCACTGAACTGAGAAACACAACGGGTGGAGGGATATCATGGACAGACAGATGATGGAGATTGTTCCCTGCGCTGGATAAAGATCAACAACAACCCAACCAAGTTAAACAAACCCACAGACACACTCTCAACCTGAGAGGGAAAAGGAGAGACAGATGGAGAGAGAGAGATAATGTCGACTGATCGTGTACAATTCCCCGCTGTTCGGGTTGCTACATCGTTTACCTGGTCTTGCGAAAGCAGACTCTCGAATCACGATACGGTTCTAGAAGCATACAGCCCTCTACTTTCATATCACATCAAAAATAATTTCCCAAATGCTAAATTTCTGTACACCACAGGAGGCTGGTGAGGGGAGGATGTCTGGAATGGAGAAAATGAAGTGGTGTCATGGAAACCAGGTATTAGATTCCATTCCTTCCTTCCTTCCGTTCCAACCATTACTATGAGGCCGTCCTTCTGCCATTACAAATCAAATCGAATCAAATTGTATTGTGAAATGCTTACTTACAAGCCCTTAACCAACGATGCAGTTTAAAGAAAATATCTAAACAATAAAAAAAATTAAAAAGTAAGAGGAAAGAAAACAAAAAATTAAGAGCAACAGTAAATAACAATAGTGGGGTGAAATATAGGGGATACCAGTCCAGAGTAAATGTGTCAATGTGGAGGCTATATACAGGGGGTACCAGTCCAGAGTAAATGTGGAGGCTATATACAGGGGGTACCAGTACAGAGTCAATGTGGAGGCTATATACAGGGGGTACCAGTACAGAGTCAATGTGGAGGCTATATACAGGGGGTACCGGTACAGAGTCAATGTGGAGGCTATATACAGGGGGTACCAGTCCAGAGTAAATGTGTCAATGTGGAGGCTATATACAGGGGGTACCAGTACAGAGTCAATGTGGAGGCTATATACAGGGGGTACCGGTACAGAGTCAATGTGGAGGCTATATACAGGGGGTACCGGTACAGAGTCAATGTGGAGGCTAGATACAGGGGGTACCGGTACAGAGTCAATGTGGAGGCTATATACAGGGGGTACCGGTACAGAGTCAATGTGGAGGCTATATACAGGGGGTACCGGTACAGAGTCAATGTGGAGGCTATATACAGGGGTACCGGTACAGAGTCAATGTGGAGGCTATATACAGGGGGTACCGGTACAGAGTCAATGTGGAGGCTATATACAGGGGGTACCGGTACAGAGTCAATGTGGAGGCTATATACAGGGGGTACCAGTACAGAGTAAATGTGTCAATGAGGAGGCTATATACAGGGGGTACCAGTACAGAGTCAATGTGGAGGCTATATACAGGGAGTACCAGTACAGAGTCAATGTGGAGGCTATATACAGGGGGTACCGGTACAGAGTCAATGTGGAGGCTATATACAGGGGTACCAGTACAGAGTCAATGTGGAGGCTATATACAGGGGCTACCGGTACAGAGTCAATGTAGAGGCTATATACAGGGGTACCGGTACAGAGTCAATGTGGAGGCTATATACAGGGGTACCGGTACAGAGTCAATGTAGAGGCTATATACAGGGGTACCGGTACAGAGTCAATGTGGAGGCTATATACAGGGGTACCGGTACAGAGTCAATGTGGAGGCTATATACAGGGGTACCGGTACAGAGTCCATGTGGAGGCTATATACAGGGGGTACCGGTACAGAGTCAATGTGGAGGCTATATACAGGGGTACCAGTACAGAGTCAATGTGGAGGCTATATACAGGGGGTACCGGTACAGAGTCAATGTGGAGGCTATATACAGGGGTACCGGTACAGAGTCAATGTGGAGGCTATATACAGGGGGTACCGGTACAGAGTCAATGTGGAGGCTATATACAGGGGGTACCGGTACAGAGTCAATGTGGAGGCTATATACAGGGGTACCGGTACAGAGTCAATGTGGAGGCTATATACAGGGGGTACCGGTACAGAGTCAATGTGGAGGCTATATACAGGGGTACCGGTACAGAGTCAATGTGGAGGCTATATACAGGGGGTACCGGTACAGAGTCAATGTGGAGGCTATATACAGGGGTTACCGGTACAGAGTCAATGTGGAGGCTATATACAGGAGATACCGGTACAGAGTCAATGTGGAGGCTATATACAGGGGTACCGGTACAGAGTCAATGTGGAGGCTATATACAGGAGATACCGGTACAGAGTCAATGTGGAGGCTATATACAGGGGGTACCGGTACAGAGTCAATGTGGAGGCTATATACAGGGGTACCAGTACAGAGTCAATGTGGAGGCTATATACAGGGGTACCGGTACAGAGTCAATGTAGAGGCTATATACAGGGGTACCGGTACAGAGTCAATGTGGAGGCTATATACAGGGGTACCAGTACAGAGTCAATGTGGAGGCTATATACAGTGGGTACCGGTACAGAGTCAATGTAGAGGCTATATACAGGGGGTACCGGTACAGAGTCAATGTGGAGGCTATATACAGGGGGTACCGGTACAGAGTCAATGTAGAGGCTATATACAGGGGGTACCGGTACAGAGTCAATGTGGAGGCTATATACAGGGGGTACCGGTACAGAGTCAATGTGGAGGCTATATACAGGGGGTACCGGTACAGAGTCCATGTGGAGGCTATATACAGGGGGTACCGGTACAGAGTCAATGTGGAGGCTATATACAGGGGTACCAGTACAGAGTCAATGTGGAGGCTATATACAGGGGTACCAGTACAGAGTCAATGTGGAGGCTATATACAGGGGTACCGGTACAGAGTCAATGTGGAGGCTATATACAGGGGGTACCGGTACAGAGTCAATGTGGAGGCTATAAACAGGGGTACCGGTACAGAGTCAATGTGGAGGCTATATACAGGGGTACCGGTACAGAGTCCATGTGGAGGCTATATACAGGGGGTACCGGTACAGAGTCAATGTGGAGGCTATATACAGGGGGTACCAGTACAGAGTCAATGTGGAGGCTATATACAGGGGGTACCGGTACAGAGTCAATGTGGAGGCTATATACAGGGGTACCAGTACAGAGTCAATGTGGAGGCTATATACAGGGGGTACCGGTACAGAGTCAATGTGGAGGCTATATACAGGGGGTACCAGTACAGAGTCAATGTGGAGGCTATATACAGGGGGTACCGGTACAGAGTCAATGTGGAGGCTATATACAGGGGGTACCAGTACAGAGTCAATGTGGAGGCTATATACAGGGGGTACCGGTACAGAGTCAATGTGGAGGCTATATACAGGGGGTACCGGTACAGAGTCAATGTGGAGGCTATATACAGGGGTACCAGTACAGAGTCAATGTGGAGGCTATATACAGGGGGTACCGGTACAGAGTCAATGTGGAGGCTATATACAGGGGTACCGGTACAGAGTCAATGTGGAGGCTATATACAGGGGTACCAGTACAGAGTCAATGTGGAGGCTATATACAGGGGGTACTGGTACAGAGTCAATGTGGAGGCTATATACAGGGGGTACTGGTCCAGAGTCAATGTGGAGGCTATTTACAGGGGGTACCGGTCCAGAGTCAATGTGGAGGCTATATACAGGAGGTACCGGTACAGAGTCAATGTGGAGGCTATATACAGGAGGTACCGGTACAGAGTCAATGTGGAGGCTATATACAGGGGGTACCGGTACAGAGTCAATGTGGAGGCTATATACAGGGGTACCAGTACAGAGTCAATGTGGAGGCTATATACAGGGGTACCAGTACAGAGTCAATGTGGAGGCTATATACAGGGGGTATGTGGAGGCTATATACAGGGGGTACCGGTACAGAGTCAATGTGGAGGCTATATACAGGGGGTACCGGTACAGAGTCAATGTGGAGGCTATATACAGGGGGTACCGGTACAGAGTCAATGTGGAGGCTATATACAGGGGTACCGGTACAGAGTCAATGTGGAGGCTATATACAGGGGTACCAGTACAGAGTCAATGTGGAGGCTATATACAGGGGGTACCGGTACAGAGTCAATGTGGAGGCTATATACAGGGGGTACCGGTACAGAGTCAATGTGGAGGCTATATACAGGGGTACCAGTACAGAGTCAATGTGGAGGCTATATACAGGGGTACCGGTACAGAGTCAATGTGGAGGCTATATACAGGGGGTACCGGTACAGAGTCAATGTGGAGGCTATATACAGGGGTACCGGTACAGAGTCCATGTGGAGGCTATATACAGGGGTACCGGTACAGAGTCAATGTGGAGGCTATATACAGGGGGTACCAGTACAGAGTCAATGTGGAGGCTATATACAGGGGTACCAGTACAGAGTCAATGTGGAGGCTATATACAGGGGTACCGGTACAGAGTCAATGTGGAGGCTATATACAGGGGGTACCGGTACAGAGTCAATGTGGAGGCTATATACAGGGGGTACCGGTACAGAGTCAATGTGGAGGCTATATACAGGGGGTACCGGTACAGAGTCAATGTGGAGGCTATATACAGGGGTACCCAGAGTCATTGGAGGCTCACCCTCACCCCCATATTGATCAGGTCACACCTCACACCCATATTGATCAGGTCACACCTCACATATTGAGGTCATACCACCCATATTGATCAGACAACCCATATTGATCAGGTCAACCTCACCACACCTCACAACCCATATTGATCAGATCAAACCTCATAACCCATATTGATATAAATTGATCAGGTCACACCTCACCACCCATATTGGGTCACCTCACAACCCATATTGGTCACACCTCACCACCCATATTGTCACATCTATTGATCACCACCCAGAGTCATTGGTCATCAGGTCACACACCACCATATTGATCAGGTCACACTCACCACCCATATTGATCAGGTCACCCACATCATTGATCAGGCACACCCATATTGATCACACACATATTGATCAGGTCACACCTCACCACCAATTGATCAGGTCCTCACCACCCATATTGATCAGGTCACACCTCACCACCCATATTGATCAGGTCACACCTCATAACCCATATTGATCAGGTCACACCTCACCACCCATATTGATCAGGTCACACCTCACAACCCATATTGATCAGGTCACACCTCACCACCCATATTGATCAGGTCACACCTCACCACCCATATTGATCAGGTCACACCTCACCACCCATATTGATCAGGTCACACCTCACCACCCATATTGATCAGGTCACACCTCACCACCCATATTGATCAGGTCACACCTCACCACCCATATTGATCAGGTCACACCTCACAACCCATATTGATCAGGTCACACCTCACCACCCATATTGATCAGGTCACACCTCACCACCCATATTGATCAGATCAAACCTCACCACCCATATTGATCAGATCAAACCTCACCACACTGACACAAATGCAGCAAACATACTGCATCTGAAAGGCCATTAAAAGGACGGTGATCAGTGTTTAGGGGAAATGGGTCATTTAATACAAACGTTTATTGAACTGAACACACAGTAGCAGCATCAGACACACACCCAACAAAATAAAAGTCCAGAGACAGGTTTACAAAATAAGAGTCCTTTAATGGTGGGAGATGAACAGATCATATGAAGTGCCTCTTGGCAGATTCAAGCTTACAAAAACACTTCCCCACATGCATACTGGGTATTGTAGTTCCCTGGAACATAGGAGATACAGTGAAGCAGTAAATGGAATGGGGGGGTACTACAAACATGGCAGTGGACTGTGCCCTGACTATTGTCCCACCTAAGGGATGTTGGTAGCCATTTAAATAATCCCATGAGTCAGCCTTCTGTGTGTCGGTCTCCTATGAGAGAGTATGGAACACTAGTCTACCACTAACCATCTGACATGTTATCATTGAGAGAGAGAATAATGCCTTGGCAAACAGAGAGGGGACACTATAAAGTAGGGGGTGGAGGGGTAATGGTCCATGTGAACACACAGACACACACTCATTCGCTCAGTCAGTCAGTCAGTCAGTCAGTCAGTCAGTCAGTCAGTCAGTCAGTAACGACAGGTCTCTTATTTTCACACAAACAACGATGTAGCCATGGCAATGGATACAGGGGATAAGGGGTGTTGATGGTGTCAGTGTAAAGTTGCATATAGAACAGAACAGTGTGGGGGGGAGGGGGGCTTCTAAGGGTAGTAGGGAGGACAAGAGGGGATATTTGAGGGGGTGGGATATAGAGGGGGCTTTCAGGGGTGGAGGGTGTTCAGGCGGTATTCAGGGGTGATGGGAGTATTCAGGGGGTGATGGGGGTATTCAGGGAGTATTCAGGGGTGATGGGGTGGGGGGGGTATTCAAGGGGTGATGGGGGTATTCAGGGGTGATGGGGGTATTCAGGGGTGATGGGGTATTCAGGGGGTGATGGGGGTATTCAGGGGTGATGGGGGTATTCAGGGGGTGATGGGGGTATTCAGGGGCTGATGGGGGTATTCAGGGGTGATGGGGGTATTCAGGGGTGATGGGGGTATTCAGGGGGTGATGGGGGTATTCAGGGGGTGATGGGGGTATTCAGGGGTGATGATGGGGTATTCAGGGGTATTCAGGGGGTGATGGGGGTATTCAAGGGGTGATGGGGGTATTCAGGGGTGATGGGGGTATTCAGGGGGTGATGGGGGTATTCAGGGGTGATGGGGGTATTCAGGGGTATTCAGGGAGTATTCAGGGGGTGATGGGGGTATCAGAGCCTTGTCTCTATCCCGTGCGAAGGATGACGTGAACTCCAGAATCGGTGAACACCGGACCACTCATGTCTCCCACCTTCAGAGCGAAGGACGCATCCTCAAACGGCTTCTGCATCTGACCTGAAACACACACACACCTCTATCACAACGAAAACAGAAAACTTTGTGCCTGTCTGTGATTGCATGCTTGTGTGTGGGAGTGGATAGTATATTTTCCATTTGACCGTGTGTGTGTGTGTAGAATATTTTCCATTTGACCGTGTGTGTGTGTGTGAGAGTGGAGAGTATATTTTCCATTTGACAGTGTGTGTGTGTGAGAGTGGAGAGTATATTTTCCATTTGACAGTGTGTGTGTTACCTCTGCCGAACAGTCCCAGGTCTCCTCCGTTGCGTGCGGAGCTGCAGTCACTGAACTGAGAGGCCAGAGCCTCAAACTCCTCCTCTCCTGACTGCATCTGCTCTATGTACTCTGCAACATGTAAACCCACACACCATGTTATGTAACACTTACACTACAACATGTTAACAACACACAGTGCAACAACAACATGTTAACAACACACAGTGCAACAACAACATGTTAATAACACACAGTGCAACAACAACATGTTAATAACACACAGTGCAACAACAACATGTTAATAACACACAGTGCAACAACAACATGTTAATAACACACAGTGCAACAACAACATGTTAATAACACACAGTGCAACAACAACATGTTAATAACACACAGTGCAACAACAACATGTTAATAACACACAGTGCAACAACAACATGTTAATAACACACAGTGCAACAACAACATGTTAATAACACACAGTGCAACAACAACATGTTAATAACACACAGAGCAACAACAACATGTTAATAACACACAGAGCAACAACATGTTAATAACACACAGTGCAACAACATGTTAATAACACACAGTGCAACAACATGTTAATAACACACAGTGCAACAACATGTTAATAACACACAGTGCAACAACATGTTAATAACACA
This sequence comes from Oncorhynchus keta, assembly GCF_023373465.1. NCBI lineage: Eukaryota > Metazoa > Chordata > Actinopteri > Salmoniformes > Salmonidae > Oncorhynchus > Oncorhynchus keta. The sequence goes on along the minus strand of NW_026290854.1, from coordinate 341,416 downwards.
CAGTGCAACAACATGTTAATAACACACAGTGCAACAACATGTTAATAACACACAGAGCAACAACATGTTAATAACACACAGTGCAACAACATGTTAATAACACACAGTGCAACAACATGTTAATAACACACAGAGCAACAACATGTTAATAACACACAGTGCAACAACATGTTAATAACACAGTGCAACAACATGTTAATAACACACAGAGCAACAACATGTTAATAACACACAGAGCAACAACATGTTAATAACACAGTGCAACAACATGTTAATAACACACAGTGCAACAACATGTTAATAACACACAGTGTAAAAACATGTTAATAACACACAGTGCAACAACATGTTAATAACACACAGTGCAACAACATGTTAATAACACACAGAGCAACAACATGTTAATAACACACAGTGCAACAACATGTTAATAACACACAGTGCAACAACATGTTAATAACACACAGTGCAACAACATGTTAATAACACACATAGCAACAACATGTTAATAACACACATAGCAACAACATGTTAATAACACACAGAGCAACAACATGTTAATAACACACAGAGCAACAACATGTTAATAACACACAGTGCAACAACATGTTAATAACACAGTGCAACAACATGTTAATAACACACAGAGCAACAACAACATGTTAATAACACACAGTGCAACAACAACATGTTAATAACACACAGTGCAACAACAACATGTTAATAACACACAGTGCAACAACAACATGTTAATAACACACAGAGCAACAACATGTTAATAACACAGAGCAACAACATGTTAATAACGCACAGAGCAACAACATGTTAATAACACACAGTGCAACAACATGTTAATAACACACAGTGCAACAACATGTTAATAACACACAGTGCAACAACATGTTAATAACACACAGTGCAACATGTTAATAACACACAGAGCAACAACATGTTAATAACACACAGTGCAACAACATGTTAATAACACACAGTGCAACAACATGTTAATAACACACAGTGCAACAACATGTTAATAACACACAGTGCAACAACATGTTAATAACACACAGAGCAACAACATGTTAATAACACACAGTGCAACAACATGTTAATAACACACAGTGCAACAACATGTTAATAACACACAGAGCAACAACATGTTAATAACACACAGTGCAACAACATGTTAATAACACAGTGTAACAACATGTTAATAACACAGTGTAACAACATGTTAATAACACAGTGTAACAACATGTTAATAACACACAGAGCAACAACATGTTAATAACACAGAGCAACAACATGTTAATAACACACAGTGCAACAACATGTTAATAACACACAGAGCAACAACATGTTAATAACACACAGAGCAACAACATGTTAATAACACACAGTGCAACAACATGTTAATAACACACAGTGCAACAACATGTTAATAACACACAGAGCAACAACATGTTAATAACACACAGAGCAACAACATGTTAATAACACACAGTGCAACAACATGTTAATAACACACAGTGCAACAACATGTTAATAACACAGAGCAACAACATGTTAATAACACACAGTGCAACAACATGTTAATAACACACAGTGCAACAACAACATGTTAATAACACACAGAGCAACAACAACATGTTAATAACACACAGAGCAACAACAACATGTTAATAACACACAGAGCAACAACAACATGTTAATAACACACAGAGCAACAACATGTTAATAACACACAGAGCAACAACAACATGTTAATAACACACAGTGCAACAACAACATGTTAATAACACACAGAGCAACAACATGTTAATAACACACAGAGCAACAACATGTTAATAACACACAGTGCAACAACATGTTAATAACACACAGTGCAACAACATGTTAATAACACACAGTGCAACAACATGTTAATAACACACAGTGCAACAACATGTTAATAACACACAGTGCAACAACATGTTAATAACACACAGTGCAACAACATGTTAATAACACACAGTGCAACAACATGTTAATAACACACAGTGCAACAACATGTTAATAACACACAGTGCAACAACATGTTAATAACACACAGTGCAACAACATGTTAATAACACACAGTGCAACAACATGTTAATAACACACAGTGCAACAACATGTTAATAACACACAGTGCAACAACATGTTAATAACACACAGAGCAACAACATGTTAATAACACACAGAGCAACAACATGTTAATAACACACAGAGCAACAACATGTTAATAACACAGTGCAACAACATGTTAATAACACACAGAGCAACAACATGTTAATAACACACAGAGCAACAACATGTTAATAACACACAGAGCAACAACATGTTAATAACACACAGAGCAACAACATGTTAATAACACACAGAGCAACAACATGTTAATAACACACAGAGCAACAACATGTTAATAACACACAGTGCAACAACATGTTAATAACACACAGTGTAACAACATGTTAATAACACACAGTGTAACAACATGTTAATAACACACAGTGCAACAACATGTTAATAACACAGTGCAACAACATGTTAATAACACACAGAGCAACAACATGTTAATAACACACAGAGCAACAACATGTTAATAACACACAGTGCAACAACAACATGTTAATAACACACAGTGCAACAAACATGTTAATAACACACAGTGCAACAACAACATGTTAATAACACACAGAGCAACAACAACATGTTAATAACACAGAGCAACAACAACATGTTAATAACACACAGAGCAACAACAACATGTTAATAACACACAGAGCAACAACAACATGTTAATAACACACAGAGCAACAACATGTTAATAACACAGAGCAACAACAACATGTTAATAACACACAGTGCAACAACATGTTAATAACACACAGTGCAACAACATGTTAATAACACACAGTGCAACAACATGTTAATAACACACAGTGCAACAACATGTTAATAACACACAGTGCAACAACATGTTAATAACACACAGAGCAACAACATGTTAATAACACACAGAGCAACAACATGTTATTAACACAGTGCAACAACATGTTAATAACACACAGAGCAACAACATGTTAATAACACACAGAGCAACAACATGTTAATAACACACAGAGCAACAACATGTTAATAACACACAGAGCAACAACATGTTAATAACACACAGAGCAACAACATGTTAATAACACACAGAGCAACAACATGTTAATAACACACAGTGCAACAACATGTTAATAACACAGTGTAACAACATGTTAATAACACAGTGTAACAACATGTTAATAACACAGTGTAACAACATGTTAATAACACAGTGTAACAACATGTTAATAACACACAGAGCAACAACATGTTAATAACACACAGAGCAACAACATGTTAATAACACACAGTGCAACAACAACATGTTAATAACACACAGTGCAACAACAACATGTTAATAACACACAGTGCAACAACAACATGTTAATAACACACAGAGCAACAACAACATGTTAATACAGAGCAACAACAACATGTTAATAACACACAGAGCAACAACAACATGTTAATAACACACAGAGCAACAACAACATGTTAATAACACAGAGCAACAACATGTTAATAACACACAGAGCAACAACATGTTAATAACACACAGTGCAACAACATGTTAATAACACACAGTGCAACAACATGTTAATAACACACAGTGCAACAACATGTTAATAACACAGTGTAACAACATGTTAATAACACACAGAGCAACAACATGTTAATAACACACAGAGCAACAACATGTTAATAACACACAGTGCAACAACATGTTAATAACACACAGTGCAACAACATGTTAATAACACACAGAGCAACAACATGTTAATAACACACAGAGCAACAACATGTTAATAACACACAGTGCAACAACATGTTAATAACACACAGTGCAACAACATGTTAATAACACACAGAGCAACAACATGTTAATAACACAGAGCAACAACATGTTAATAACACACAGTGCAACAACATGTTAATAACACACAGTGCAACAACATGTTGATAACACACAGAGCAACAACATGTTGATAACACACAGTGCAACAACATGTTAATAACACACAGTGCAACAACATGTTGATAACAACAACAACAACATGTTAATAACACACAGAGCAACAACATGTTAATAACACACAGAGCAACAACATGTTAATAACACACAGAGCAACAACATGTTAATAACACACAGAGCAACAACATGTTAATAACACACAGTGCAACAACATGTTAATAACACACAGTGCAACAACATGTTAATAACACACAGAGCAACAACATGTTAATAACACACAGAGCAACAACATGTTAATAACATAAGAGCAACAACATGTTAATAACACAGAGCAACAACATGTTAATAACACACAGAGCAACAACATGTTAATAACACACAGAGCAACAACATGTTAATAACACACAGAGCAACAACATGTTAATAACACACAGTGCAACAACATGTTAATAACACACAGAGCAACAACATGTTAATAACACACAGAGCAACAACATGTTAATAACACACAGAGCAACAACATGTTAATAACACACAGAGCAACAACATGTTAATAACACACAGAGCAACAACATGTTAATAACACACAGAGCAACAACATGTTAATAACACACAGAGCAACAACATGTTAATAACACACAGTGCAACAACATGTTAATAACACACAGTGCAACAACATGTTAATAACACACAGAGCAACAACATGTTAATAACACACAGAGCAACAACATGTTAATAACACACAGTGCAACAACATGTTAATAACACACAGTGCAACAACATGTTAATAACACACAGAGCAACAACATGTTAATAACACACAGTGCAACAACATGTTAATAACACACAGTGCAACAACATGTTAATAACACACAGAGCAACAACATGTTAATAACACACAGAGCAACAACATGTTAATAACACACAGTGCAACAACATGTTGATAACACACAGAGCAACAACATGTTAATAACACACAGAGCAACAACATGTTAATAACACACAGTGCAACAACATGTTGATAACACACAGTGCAACAACATGTTGATAACACACAGAGCAACAACATGTTAATAACACACAGAGCAACAACATGTTAATAACACACAGTGCAACAACATGTTGATAACACACAGAGCAACAACATGTTAATAACACACAGAGCAACAACATGTTAATAACACACAGAGCAACAACATGTTAATAACACACAGAGCAACAACATGTTAATAACACACAGAGCAACAACATGTTAATAACACACAGAGCAACAACATGTTAATAACACACAGAGCAACAACATGTTAATAACACACAGAGCAACAACATGTTAATAACACACAGTGCAACAACATGTTAATAACACACAGTGCAACAACATGTTAATAACACACAGAGCAACAACATGTTAATAACACACAGAGCAACAACATGTTAATAACACACAGAGCAACAACATGTTAATAACACACAGAGCAACAACATGTTAATAACACACAGAGCAACAACATGTTAATAACACACAGAGCAACAACATGTTAATAACACACAGAGCAACAACATGTTAATAACACACAGAGCAACAACATGTTAATAACACACAGAGCAACAACATGTTAATAACACACAGAGCAACAACATGTTAATAACACACAGAGCAACAACATGTTAATAACACACAGAGCAACAACATGTTAATAACACACAGAGCAACAACATGTTAATAATGCAACAACATGTTAATAACACACAGTGCAACAACATGTTAATAACACACAGAGCAACAACATGTTAATAACACACAGTGCAACAACATGTTAATAACACACAGAGCAACAACATGTTAATAACACACAGAGCAACAACATGTTAATAACACACAGAGCAACAACATGTTAATAACACACAGAGCAACAACATGTTAATAACACACAGAGCAACAACATGTTAATAACATGTGTTAATAACACACAGAGCAACAAACAACATGTTAACATGTTAATAACACACAGAGCAACAACATGTTAATAACACACAGAGCAACAACATGTTAATAACACACAGTGCAACAACATGTTAATAACAACAGACAACAACATGTTAATAACACACAGAGCAACAACATGTTAATAACACACAGAGCAACAACATGTTAATAACACACAGAGCAACAACATGCAACAACATGTTAATAACACACAGTGCAACAACATGTTAATAACAACAGAGCAACAACATGTTAATAACACACAGAGCAACAACATGTTAATAACACACAGAGCAACAACATGTTAATAACACACAGAGCAACAACATGTTAATAACACAGAGCAACAACATGTTAATAACACACAGTGCAACAACATGTTAATAACACACAGTGCAACAACATGTTAATAACACACAGAGCAACAACATGTTAATAACACACAGTGCAACAACATGTTAATAACACACAGTGCAACAACATGTTAATAACACACAGTGCAACAACATGTTAATAACACACAGTGCAACAACATGTTAATAACACACAGAGCAACAACATGTTAATAACACACAGAGCAACAACATGTTAATAACACACAGAGCAACAACATGTTAATAACACACAGTGCAACAACATGTTAATAACACACAGTGCAACAACATGTTAATAACACACAGTGCAACAACATGTTAATAACACACAGAGCAACAACATGTTAATAACACACAGAGCAACAACATGTTAATAACACAGTGCAACAACATGTTAATAACACACAGAGCAACAACATGTTAATAACACACAGAGCAACAACATGTTAATAACACAGAGCAACAACATGTTAATAACACACAGAGCAACAACATGTTAATAACACACAGTGCAACAACATGTTAATAACACACAGAGCAACAACATGTTAATAACAACAGAGCAACAACATGTTAATAACACACAGAGCAACAACATGTTAATAACACACAGAGCAACAACATGTTAATAACACACAGTGCAACAACATGTTAATAACACACAGTGCAACAACATGTTAATAACACACAGAGCAACAACATGTTAATAACACACAGAGCAACAACATGTTAATAACACACAGAGCAACAACATGTTAATAACACACAGAGCAACAACATGTTAATAACACACAGAGCAACAACATGTTAATAACACAGTCAACATGTTAATAACACACAGTGCAACAACATGTTAATAACATGTTAATAACACACAGAGCAACAACATGTTAATAACACACAGAGCAACAACATGTTAATAACACACAGAGCAACAACATGTTAATAACACACAGTGCAACAACATGTTAATAACACACAGAGCAACAACATGTTAATAACACACAGAGCAACAACATGTTAATAACACACAGAGCAACAACATGTTAATAACACACACAACAGAGCAACAACATGTAATAACACACAGAGCAACAACATGTTAATAACACACAGTGCAACAACATGTTAATAACACACAGAGCAACAACATGTTAATAACACACAGAGCAACAACATGTTAATAACACACAGAGCAACAACATGTTAATAACACACAGAGCAACAACATGTTAATAACACACAGAGCAACAACATGTTAATAACACACAGAGCAACAACATGTTAATAACACACAGAGCAACAACATGTTAATAACACACAGTGCAACAACATGTTAATAACACACAGTGCAACAACATGTTAATAACACACAGAGCAACAACATGTTAATAACACACAGAGCAACAACATGTTAATAACACACAGAGCAACAACATGTTAATAACACACAGTGCAACAACATGTTAATAACACACAGTGCAACAACATGTTAATAACACACAGAGCAACAACATGTTAATAACACACAGAGCAACAACATGTTAATAACACACAGTGCAACAACATGTTAATAACACACAGTGCAACAACATGTTAATAACACACAGAGCAACAACATGTTAATAACACACAGAGCAACAACATGTTAATAACACACAGAGCAACAACATGTTAATAACACACAGAGCAACAACATGTTAATAACACACAGAGCAACAACATGTTAATAACACACAGTGCAACAACATGTTAATAACACACAGTGCAACAACATGTTAATAACACACAGAGCAACAACATGTTAATAACACACAGAGCAACAACATGTTAATAACACACAGTGCAACAACATGTTAATAACACACAGAGCAACAACATGTTAATAACACACAGAGCAACAACATGTTAATAACACACAGAGCAACAACATGTTAATAACACACAGAGCAACAACATGTTAATAACACACAGTGCAACAACATGTTAATAACACACAGAGCAACAACATGTTAATAACACACAGAGCAACAACATGTTAATAACACACAGAGCAACAACATGTTAATAACACACAGAGCAACAACATGTTAATAACACACAGAGCAACAACATGTTAATAACACACAGTGCAACAACATGTTAATAACACACAGAGCAACAACATGTTAATAACACACAGTGCAACAACATGTTAATAACACACAGTGCAACAACATGTTAATAACACACAGTGCAACAACATGTTAATAACACACAGAGCAACATGTTAATAACACACAGAGCAACAACATGTTAATAACACACAGTGCAACAACATGTTAATAACACACAGTGCAACAACATGTTAATAACACACAGAGCAACAACATGTTAATAACACACAGTGCAACAACATGTGTTAATAACACACAGAGCAACAACATGTTAATAACACACAGAGCAACAACATGTTAATAACACACAGAGCAACAACATGTTAATAACACACAGAGCAACAACATGTTAATAACACACAGAGCAACAACATGTTAATAACACACAGAGCAACAACATGTTAATAACACACAGAGCAACAACATGTTAATAACACACAGAGCAACAACATGTTAATAACACACAGAGCAACAACATGTTAATAACACACAGAGCAACAACATGTTAATAACACACAGAGCAACAACATGTTAATAACACACAGAGCAACAACATGTTAATAACACACAGTGCAACAACATGTTAATAACACACAGTGCAACAACATGTTAATAACACACAGTGCAACAACATGTTAATAACACACAGAGCAACAACATGTTAATAACACACAGAGCAACAACATGTTAATAACACACAGAGCAACAACATGTTAATAACACACAGTGCAACAACATGTTATATGTATATATTCATATTGGCCATATACCACAACCCTCAGGCCTTATTGCCTAATTCTATACTATTTATTGCATCTTAGCCTTTGTAGCTCGGTCATCGCTCATCCATGTATTTATATGTATTTATTCTTATTCCATCCCTTTACTTAGATGTGTGTGTATTAGGCCGTTGTTGTGGAATTGTTAGATTACTTGTTAGATATTACTGCAGTCGGAACTAGAAGCACAAGCATTTCACTACACTCGCAATAACATCTACTAACCATCTGTATGTGACCAATAACATCTGCTAACCATGTGACCAATAACATCTGCTAACCATGTGACCAATAACATCTGCTAACCATGTGACCAATAACATCTCATAACCATGTGACCAATAACATCTGCTAACCGTGTGTATGTGACCAATAACATCTGCTAACCATGTGACCAATAATATCTGCTAACCATGTGACCAGTAACATCTGCTAACCATGTGACCAGTAACATCTGCTAACCATGTGACCAATAACATCTGCTAACCAGTGACCAATAACATCTGCTAACCACGTGACCAGTAACATCTGCTAACCACGTGACCAATAACATCTGCTAACCAGTGACCAATAACATCTGCTAACCAGTGACCAATAACATCTGCTAACCATGTGACCAATAACATCTGCTAACCAGTGACCAATAACATCTGCTAACCAGTGACCAATAACATCTGCTAACCATGTGTATGTGACCAATAACATCTGCTAACCATGTGACTAATAACATCTGCTAACCATGTGTATGTGACCAGTAACATCTGCTAACTGTGTGTATGTGACCAGTAACATCTGCCAACCGTGTGTATGTGACCAATAACATCTGCTAACCATGTGTATGTGACCAATAACATCTGCTAACCATGTGTATGTGACCACAACATCTGCTAACCATGTAACCAATAACATCTGCTAACCGTGTGTATGTGACCAGTAACATCTGCTAACTGTGTGTATGTGACCAGTAACATCTGCTAACCGTGTGACCATTAACATCTGCTAACCGTGTGACCATTAACATCTGCTAACCGTGTGACCATTAACATCTGCTAACCGTGTGACCATTAACATCTGCTAACCGTGTGACCATTAACATCTGCTAACCGTGTGACCATTAACATCTGCTAACCGTGTGACCATTAACATCTGCTAACCGTGTGACCATTAACATCTGCTAACCGTGTGACCATTAACATCTGCTAACCGTGACCATTAACATCTGCTAACCGTGTGACCAGTAACATCTGCTAACCGTGTGACCAGTAACATCTGCTAACCAGTGACCAATAACATCTGCTAACCGTGTGTATGTGACCAATAACATCTGCTAACCATGTGACTAATAACATCTGCTAACCATGTGTATGTGACCAGTAACATCTGCTAACTGTGTGTATGTGACCAGTAACATCTGCCAACCGTGTGTATGTGACCAATAACATCTGCTAACCATGTGTATGTGACCAATAACATCTGCTAACCATGTAACCAATAACATCTGCTAACCGTGTGTGTGACCAGTAACATCTGCTAACTGTGTGTATGTGACCAGTAACATCTGCTAACCGTGTGACCAGTAACATCTGCTAACCGTGTGACCAGTAACATCTGCTAACCATGTGACCAGTAACATCTGCTAACCATGTGACCAGTAACATCTAACCAGTGACCAGTAACATCTAACCAGTGACCAATAACATCTGCTAACCGTGTGTATGTGACCAATAACATCTGCTAACCATGTGACTCATAACATCTGCTAACCGTGTGTATGTGACCAATAACATCTGCTAACCATGTGACTCATAACATCTGCTAACCGTGTGTATGTGACCAATAACATCTGCTAACCGGGTGTATGTGACCAATAACATCTGCTAACCATGTAACCAATAACATCTGCTAACTGTGTATGTGACCAGTAACATCTGCTAACTGTGTGTATGTGACCAGTAACATCTGCTAACCGTGTGACCAGTAACATCTGAACCACCAGTAACATCTGCTAACCGTGTGACCATTAACATCTGCTAACCGTGTGACCATTAACATCTGCTAACCGTGTGACCATTAACATCTGCTAACCGTACCATTAACATCTGCTAACCGTGTGACCAGTAACATCTGCTAACCGTGTGACCAGTAACATCTGCTAACCGTGTGACCAGTAACATCTGCTAACCAGTAACATCTGCTAACCGTGTGACCAGTAACATCTGCTAACCGTGTGACCAGTAACATCTGCTAACCGTGTGACCAGTAACATCTGCTAACCGTGTGACCAGTAACATCTGCTAACCGTGTGACCAGTAACATCTGCTAACCGTGTGACCAGTAACATCTGCTAACCGTGTGACCAGTAACATCTGCTAACCGTGTGACCAGTAACATCTGCTAACCGTGTGACCAGTAACATCTGCTAACCGTGTGACCAGTAACATCTGCTAACCATGTGACCAATAACATCTGCTAACCGTGTGACCATTAACATCTGCTAACCGTGTGACCAGTAACATCTGCTAACCGTGTGACCAGTAACATCTGCTAACCATGTGACCAATAACATCTGCTAACCGTGTGACCAATAACATCTGCTAACCGTGTGACCAATAACATCTGCTAACCGTGTGACCATTAACATCTGCTAACCGTGTGACCATTAACATCTGCTAACCGTGTGACCATTAACATCTGCTAACCCTGTGACCAGTAACATCTGCTAACCCTGTGACCAGTAACATCTGCTAACCCTGTGACCAGTAACATCTGCTAACCGTGTGACCAGTAACATCTGCTAACCGTGTGACCAGTAACATCTGCTAACCGTGTGACCAGTAACATCTGCCAACCGTGTGACCAGTAACATCTGCCAACCGTGTGACCAGTAACATCTGCCAACCGTGTGACCAGTAACATCTGCCAACCGTGTGACCAGTAACATCTGCTAACCATGTGACCATTAACATCTGCTAACCATGTGACCAGTAACATCTGCTAACCATGTGACCAGTAACATCTGCTAACCATGTGACCAGTAACATCTGCTAACCATGTGACCAGTAACATCTGCTAACCATGTGACCAGTAACATCTGCTAACCATGTGACCAGTAACATCTGCTAACCATGTGACCAGTAACATCTGCTAACCATGTGACCAGTAACATCTGCTAACCATGTGACCAATAACATCTGCTAACCATGTGCATGTGACCAATAACATCTGCTAACCGTGTGTATGTGACCAATAACATCTGCCAACCATGTGACCAATAACATCTGCCAACCGTGTGCATGTGACCAATAACATCTGCTAACCGTGTGCATGTGACCAATAACATCTGCTAACCATGTGACCAATAACATCTGCCAACCATGTGACCAATAACATCTGCCAACCATGTGACCAATAACATCTGCCAACCATGTGACCAATAACATCTGCCAACCATGTGACCAATAACATCTGCCAACCATGTGACCAATAACATCTGCCAACCATGTGACCAATAACATCTGCCAACCATGTGACCAGTAACATCTGCCAACCATGTGTATGTGACCAACATCTGCTAACCATGTGTATGTGACCAATAACATCTGCCAACCATGTGACCAATAACATCTGCTAACCATGTGTGACCAATAACATCTGCCAACCATGTGACCAATAACATCTGCCAACCATGTGACCAATAACATCTGCCAACCATGTGACCAATAACATCTGCCAACCGTGTGCATGACCAATAACATCTGCTAACCGTGTGCATGTGACCAATAACATCTGCTATCCGTGTGTATGTGACCAATAACATCTGCCAACCGTGTGACCAATAACATCTGCCAACCGTGTGACCAATAACATCTGCCAACCGTGTGTATGTGACCAATAACATCTGCCAACCGTGTGACCATTAACATCTGCTAACCGTGTGACCATTAACATCTGCTAACCGTGTGACCATTAACATCTGCTAACCGTGTGACCATTAACATCTGCTAACCGTGTGACCATTAACATCTGCTAACCGTGTGACCATTAACATCTGCTAACCGTGTGACCAGTAACATCTGCTAACCCTGTGACCAGTAACATCTGCTAACCCTGTGACCAGTAACATCTGCTAACCCTGTGACCAGTAACATCTGCTAACCCTGTGACCAGTAACATCTGCTAACCATGTGACCAGTAACATCTGCTAACCATGTGACCAGTAACATCTGCTAACCATGTGACCAGTAACATCTGCTAACCATGTGACCAGTAACATCTGCTAACCATGTGACCAGTAACATCTGCTAACCATGTGACCAGTAACATCTGCTAACCATGTGACCAGTAACATCTGCTAACCATGTGACCAGTAACATCTGCTAACCATGTGACCAGTAACATCTGCTAACCATGTGACCAGTAACATCTGCTAACCATGTGACCAGTAACATCTGCTAACCATGTGACCAGTAACATCTGCTAACCATGTGACCAGTAACATCTGCTAACCATGTGACCAATAACATCTGCTAACCGTGTGTATGTGACCAATAACATCTGCTAACCATGTGACCAATAACATCTGCTAACCATGTGTATGTGACCAGTAACATCTGCTAACTGTGTGTATGTGACCAGTAACATCTGCCAACCGTGTGTATGTGACCAATAACATCTGCTAACCATGTGACCAATAACATCTGCTAACCATGTGTATGTGACCAATAACATCTGATAACCGTGTGTATGTGACCAATAACATCTGCTAACCATGTGCATGTGACCAATAACATCTGCTAACCATGTGTATGTGACCAATAACATATGCTAACCGTGTGTATGTGACCAATAACATCTGCCAACCATGTGACCAATAACATCTGCTAACAATGTGATGTGACCAATAACATCTGCCAACCGTGTGTATGTGACCAATAACATCTGCTAACCGTGTGTATGTGACCAATAACATCTGCTAACCATGTGTATGTGACCAATAACATCTGCTAACCATGTGCATGTGACCAATAACATCTGCTAACCATGTGTATGTGACCAATAACATCTGCTAACCATGTGTGACCAATAACATCTGCTAACCATGTGCATGTGACCAATAACATCTGCCAACCATGTGACCAATAACATCTGCCAACCGTGTGTATGTGACCAATAACATCTGCTAACCGTGTGCATGTGACCAATAACATCTGCTAACCATGTGTGACCAATAACATCTGCTAACCGTGTGTATGTGACCAATAACATCTGCTAACCGTGTGTGTGACCAATAACATCTGCTAACCATGTGCATGTGACCAATAACATCTGCTAACCGTGTGTATGTGACCAATAACATCTGCCAACCGTGTGTATGTGACCAATAACATCTGCTAACCATGTGTATGTGACCAATAACATCTGCTAACCGTGTGTATGTGACCAATAACATCTGCTAACCGTGTGTATGTGACCAATAACATCTGCTAACCATGTGTATGTGACCAATAACATCTGCTAACCGTGTGTATGTGACCAATAACATCTGCTAACCGTGTGTATGTGACCAATAACATCTGCTAACCGTGTGTATGTGACCAATAACATCTGCTAACCGTGTGTATGTGACCAATAACATCTGCTAACCGTGTATGTGACCAATAACATCTGCTAACCATGTGACCAATAACATCTGCTAACCGTGTGACCATTAACATCTGCTAACCGTGTGACCATTAACATCTGCTAACCGTGTGACCATTAACATCTGCTAACCGTGTGACCATTAACATCTGCTAACCGTGTGACCATTAACATCTGCTAACCGTGTGACCAATAACATCTGCTAACCGTGTGACCAGTAACATCTGCTAACCCTGTGACCAGTAACATCTGCTAACCGTGTGACCAGTAACATCTGCTAACCATGTGACCAGTAACATCTGCTAACCATGTGACCAGTAACATCTGCTAACCGTGTGACCAGTAACATCTGCCAACCGTGTGACCAGTAACATCTGCCAACCATGTGACCAGTAACATCTGCTAACCATGTGACCAGTAACATCTGCTAACCATGTGACCAGTAACATCTGCTAACCATGTGACCAGTAACATCTGCTAACCATGTGACCAGTAACATCTGCTAACCATGTGACCAGTAACATCTGCTAACCATTGTGACCAGTAACATCTGCCCATGTGACCAGTAACATCTGCCCATGTGACCAGTAACATCTGCAACCATGTGACCAATAACATCTGCTAACCATGTGTATGTGACCAATAACATCTGCTAACCGTGTGTATGTGACCAATAACATCTGCCAACCGTGTGTATGTGACCAATAACATCTGCCAACCGTGTGTATGTGACCAATAACATCTGCCAACCGTGTGTATGTGACCAATAACATCTGCCAACCGTGTGTATGTGACCAATAACATCTGCCAACCGTGTGTATGTGACCAATAACATCTGCCAACCGTGTGTGTGACCAATCGCATCTGCTAACCGTGTGTATGTGACCAATAACATCTGCCAACCATGTGACCAATAACATCTGCCAACCATGTGACCAATAACATCTGCCAACCATGTGACCAATAACATCTGCCAACCATGTGACCAATAACATCTGCCAACCATGTGACCAATAACATCTGCCAACCATGTGACCAATAACATCTGCCAACCATGTGACCATTAACATCTGCCAACCATGTGTATGTGACCAATAACATCTGCTAACCATGTGTATGTGACCAATAACATCTGCAACCATGTGACCACATCTGCTAACCATGTGTATGTGACCAATAACATCTGCCAACCATGTGACCAATAACATCTGCCAACCATGTGACCAATAACATCTGCCAACCATGTGACCAATAACATCTGCCAACCGTGTGTATGTGACCAATAACATCTGCTAACCGTGTCCAATAACATCTGCTAACCATGTGTATGTGACCAATAACATCTGCTAACCGTGTATGTGACCAATAACATCTGCTAACCGTGTGTATGTGACCAATAACATCTGCTAACCATGTGCATGTGACCAATAACATCTGCTAACCATGTGTATGTGACCAATAACATCTGCTAACCGTGTATGTGACCAATAACATCTGCTAACCATGTGTATGTGACCAATAACATCTGCTAACCGTGTGTATGTGACCAATAACATCTGCTATCCGTGTGTATGTGACCAATAACATCTGCTAACCGTGTGTATGTGACCAATAACATCTGCCAACCGTGTGTATGTGACCACAACATCTGCAACCGTGTGTATGTGACCAATAACATCTGATAACCGTGTGTATGTGACCAATAACATCTGCTAACCATGTGCATGTGACCAATAACATCTGCTAACCATGTGTATGTGACCAATAACATCTGCTGTGTTGTGACCAATAACATCTGCCAACCATGTGACCAATAACATCTGCTAACAATGTGTATGTGACCAATAACATCTGCCAACCGTGTGTGACCAATAACATCTGCTAACCGTGTGTATGTGACCAATAACATCTGCCAACCATGTGTATGTGACCAATAACATCTGCTAACCATGTGCATGTGACCAATAACATCTGCTAACCATGTGTATGTGACCAATAACATCTGCTAACCATGTGTATGTGACCAATAACATCTGCTAACCGTATGTGACCAATAACATCTGATAACCATGTGTATGTGACCAATAACATCTGCCAACCGTGTGTATGTGACCAATAACATCTACTAACCATGTGTACCAATAACATCTGCCAACCGTGTGTGACCAATAACATCTGCTAACCATGTGTATGTGACCAATAACATCTGCCAACCGTGTGCATGTGACCAATAACATCTGACTTGACATGTATGTAGTTTATCAAACTGTCTCTCACCATCTCTCAACACACCCAGAGACGGTCAACATTAGATCAAATGTTGTCACACCAACTCTTTCCCCCAACTACTCACTTTGTATGAGGTCGAGGGCCTCCTCTTTGGAGCGTGTGATGTTCTCCTCCCTCCAGGAGGACGGGCGACGCGATTGGCTGTGCATCACCAGGAGGTGGGAACAACGCACCTTGTCTGGCTCGCCACTCCCATCACCTACAATTCAATACAACTTTATTGTCCCCTCCCATCACCTACAATTCAATACACTTTATTGTCCCCTCCCTTCACCCACAATACAACTGTATTGTCCCCTCCCTTCACCCACAATACAACTGTATTGTCCCCTCCCTTCACCCACAATACAACTGTATTGTCCCCTCCCTTCACCCACAATACAACTGTATTGTCCCCTCCCTTCACCTACAATACAACTGTATTGTCCCCTCCCTTCACCCACAATACAACTGTATTGTCCCCTCCCTTCACCTACAATACAACTGTATTGTCCCCTCCCTTCACCCACAATACAACTGTATTGTCCCCTCCCTTCACCTACAATACAACTGTATTGTCCCCTCCCTTCACCTACAATACAACTGTATTGTCCCCTCCCTTCACCTACAATACAACTGTATTGTCCCCTCCCTTCACCTACAATACAACTGTATTGTCCCCTTCCTTCACCTACAATACAACTGTATTGTCCCCTCCCTTCACCTACAATACAACTGTATTGTCCCCTCCCTTCACCTACAATACAACTGTATTGTCCCCTCCCTTCACCTACAATACAACTGTATTGTCCCCTCCCATCACCTACAATACAACTGTATTGTCCCCTCCCATCACCTACAATACAAATGTATTGTCCCCTCCCTTCACCTACAATACAAATGTATTGTCCCCTCCCCTCACCCACAATACAAATGTATTGTCCCCTCCTTCACCTACAATACAAATGTATTGTCCCCTCCCCTTCACCTACAATACAACTGTATTGTCCCCTCCCATCACCTACAATACAACTGTATTGTCCCCTCCCATCACCTACAATACAACTGTATTGTCCCCTCCCTTCACCTACAATACAACTGTATTGTCCCCTCCCTTCACCTACAATACAAATGTATTGTCCCCTCCCTTCACCTACAATACAACTGTATTGTCCCCTCCCATCACCTACAATACAACTGTATTGTCCCCTCCCTTCACCTACAATACAACTGTATTGTCCCCTCCCTTCACCTACAATACAACTGTATTGTCCCCTCCCATCACCTACAATACAACTGTATTGTCCCCTCCCTTCACCTACAATACAACTGTATTGTCCCCTCCCATCACCTACAATACAACTGTATTGTCCCCTTCCTTCACCTACAATACAACTGTATTGTCCCCTCCCCTCACCTACAATACAAATGTATTGTCCCCTCCCATCACCCACAATACAAATGTATTGTCCCCTCCCTTCACCTACAATACAACTGTATTGTCCCCTCCCTTCACCTACAATACAACTGTATTGTCCCCTCCCTTCACCTACAACTGTATTGTCCCCTCCCCTCACCTACAATACAACTGTATTGTCCCCTCCCCATCACCTACAATACAACTGTATTGTCCCCTCCCCTCACCTACAATACAACTGTATTGTCCCCTCCCATCACCTACAATACAAATGTATTGTCCCCTCCTTCACCTACAATACAACTGTATTGTCCCCTCCCCTCACCTACAATACAAATGTATTGTCCCCTCCCTCACCCACAATACAACTGTATTGTCCCTTCCTTCACCTACAATACAACTGTATTGTCCCCTCCCATCACCTACAATACAAATGTATTGTCCCCTCCCATCACCCACAATACAAATGTATTGTCCCCTCCCCTCACCTACAATACAACTGTATTGTCCCCTCCCTTCACCCACAATACAAATGTATTGTCCCTCCCTCACCCACAATACAACTGTATTGTCCCCTCCCTTCACCCACAATACAACTGTATTGTCCCCTCCCTACAATCACCTACACCCATACAACTGTATTGTCCCCTCCCTTCACCCACAATACAAATGTATTGTCCCCTCCCTTCACCTACAATACAACTGTATTGTCCCCTCCCTTCACCTACAATACAACTGTATTGTCCCCTCACCTACAATACAAATGTATTGTCCCCTCCCATCACCTACAATACAAATGTATTGTCCCCTCCCATCACCTACAATACAACTGTATTGTCCCCTCCCTCACCTACAATACAACTGTATTGTCCCCTCCCATCACCTACAATACAACTGTATTGTCCCCTCCCATCACCTACAATACAACTGTATTGTCCCCTTCCTTCACCTACAATACAACTGTATTGTCCCCTTCCTTCACCTACAATACAACTGTATTGTCCCCTTCCTTCACCTACAATACAAATGTATTGCCCCCTCCCTTCACCTACAATACAACTGTATTGTCCCCTCCCTTCACCCACAATACAAATGTATTGTCCCCTCCATTCACCCACAATACAAATGTATTGTCCCCTCCCTTCACCCACAATACAAATGTATTGTCCCCTCCATTCACCCACAATACAAATGTATTGTCCCCTCCATTCACCCACAATACAAATGTATTGTCCCCTCCCTCACCTACAATACAACTGTATTGTCCCTCCCCTCACCTACAATACAACTGTATTGTCCCTCCCTTCACCCACAATACAAATGTATTGTCCCCTCATTCACCCCAAACAACATTGTCCCACTCCTTCACCCACAATACAACTGTAGTCCCACCCTTCACCCACAATACAAATGTATTGTCCCCAGCACACTTCACACATACAAATGTATTGTCCCCTCACACTTCACACACAGTAGAATACAACTGTACTGTCCCCTCCCAGTCACCCACAATACAAATGTATTGTCCCTCACCACAGTAGAGGAGCAGCACACTTCACACAATACAAGGTATTGTCCACACTTCACCCACAGTACAAATGTAGCACACTTCACCTACAGTAGAGGAGCAGCACACTTCACCCACAATACAAAGTATTGTCAGCACACTTCACCCACAGTACAAAGCAGCACACTTCCACACCTAGAGGAGCAGCACACTTCATTGTCCCAGTTCACAGGAGCAGCACACTTCATACAGTTTATGCAGCACACTTCACACACAATACAGGAGCAGCACACTTCACACACAGTAGAGGAGCAGCACACTTCACCTCAGTAGAGGAGCAGCACACTTCATACAGTAGAGGAGCAGCACACTTCACACACAGTAGAGGAGCAGCACACTTCACACACAGTAGAGGAGCAGCACACTTCACACACAGTAGAGGAGCAGCACACTTCATACAGTAGAGGAGCAGCACACTTCATACAGTAGGAGGAGCAGCACACTTCACACACAGTAGAGGAGGAGCAGCACACTTCACACACAGTAGAGGAGGAGCAGCACACTTCACACAGTAGAGGAGCAGCACACTTCACACAGTAGAGGAGCAGCACACTTCATACAGTAGAGGAGCAGCACACTTCATACACAGTAGAGGAGCAGCACACTTCATACACAGTAGAGGAGCAGCACACTTCACACAGTAGAGGAGCAGCACACTTCATACAGTAGAGGAGCAGCACACTTCACACACAGTAGAGGAGCAGCACACTTCACACACAGTAGAGGAGGAGCAGCACACTTCATACAGTAGAGGAGCAGCACACTTCACACACAGTAGAGGAGCAGCACACTTCACACACAGTAGAGGAGCAGCACACTTCACACACAGTAGAGGAGCAGCACACTTCACACACAGTAGAGGAGCAGCACACTTCATACAGTAGAGGAGGAGCAGCACACTTCATACAGTAGAGGAGCAGCACACTTCACACACAGTAGAGGAGCACATTTCACACACAGTAGAGGAGGAGCAGCACACTTCATACAGTAGAGGAGCAGCACACTTCATACAGTAGAGGAGCAGCACACTTCACACACAGTAGAGGAGCAGCACACTTCACACACAGTAGAGGAGCAGCACACTTCATACAGTAGAGGAGGAGCAGCACACTTCATACAGTAGAGGAGCAGCACACTTCATACAGTAGAGGAGCAGCACACTTCACACACAGTAGAGGAGCAGCACACTTCACACACAGTAGAGGAGCAGCACACTTCACACACAGTAGAGGAGCACACTTCATACAGTAGAGGAGGAGCAGCACACTTCACACACAGTAGAGGAGCAGCACACTTCACACACAGTAGAGGAGGAGCACACTTCACACAGTAGAGGAGGAGCACACTTCACACACAGCAGAGGAGGAGCACACTTCACACAGTAGAGGAGGAGCACACTTCACACACAGTAGAGGAGGAGCACACTTCACACAGTAGAGGAGGAGCACACTTCACACAGTAGAGGAGGAGCACACTTCACACACAGTAGAGGAGCAGCACACTTCATACAGTAGAGGAGGAGCACACTTCATACAGTAGAGGAGGAGCAGCACACTTCACACACAGTAGAGGAGCAGCACACTTCACACACAGTAGAGGAGCGGCACACTTCACACAGTAGAGGAGCGGCACACTTCACACAGTAGAGGAGCGGCACACTTCACACAGTAGAGGAGCGGCACACTTCACACAGTAGAGGAGCAGCACACTTCACACAGTAGAGGAGGAGCACACTTCACACAGTAGAGGAGGAGCACACTTCACACAGTAGAGGAGGAGCACACTTCACACAGTAGAGGAGGAGCACACTTCACACAGTAGAGGAGGAGCAGCACACTTCACACAGTAGAGGAGCAGCACACTTCACACAGTAGAGGAGCAGCACACTTCACACAGTAGAGGAGGAGCACACTTCACACAGTAGAGGAGCAGCACACTTCACACAGTAGAGGAGGAGCACACTTCACACAGTAGAGGAGCGGCACACTTCACACATTAGAGGAGCGGCACACTTCACACAGTAGAGGAGGAGCACACTTCACACAGTAGAGGAACAGCACACTTCACACAGTAGAGGAGGAGCACACTTCACACAGTAGAGGAGGAGCACACTTCACACAGTAGAGGAGGAGCACACTTCACACAGAGGAGGAGCACACTTCACACAGTAGAGGAGGAGCACACTTCACACAGTAGAGGAGGAGCACACTTCACACAGTAGAGGAGGAGCACACTTCACACAGTAGAGGAGCGGCACACTTCACACAGTAGAGGAGCAGCACACTTCACACAGTAGAGGAGGAGCACACTTCACACAGTAGAGGAGGAGCACACTTCACACAGTAGAGGAGGAGCACACTTCACACAGTAGAGGAGGAGCACACTTCACACAGTAGAGGAGGAGCACACTTCACACAGTAGAGGAGGAGCACACTTCACACAGTAGAGGAGGAGCACACTTCACACAGTAGAGGAGGAGCACACTTCATACAGTAGAGGAGGAGCACACTTCACACAGTAGAGGAGCAGCACACTTCACACAGTAGAGGAGCAGCACACTTCACACAGTAGAGGAGCAGCACACTTCACACAGTAGAGGAGCAGCACACTTCACACAGTAGAGGAGCAGCACACTTCACACAGTAGAGGAGCAGCACACTTCACACAGTAGAGGAGGAGCACACTTCACACAGTAGATGAGGAGCACACTTCACACAGTAGATGAGCAGCACACTTCACACAGTAGAGGAGCAGCACACTTCACACAGTAGATGAGCAGCACACTTCACACAGTAGAGGAGCAGCACACTTCACACAGTAGATGAGGAGCACACTTCACACAGTAGAGGAGGAGCACACTTCACACAGTAGATGAGGAGCACACTTCACACAGTAGAGGAGGAGCACACTTCACACAGCAGAGGAGGAGCACACTTCACACACAGTAGAGGAGGAGCACACTTCACACAGTAGATGAGGAGCACACTTCACACAGCAGAGGAGGAGCACACTTCACACAGTAGATGAGGAGCACACTTCACACACAGTAGATGAGGAGCACACTTCACACACAGTAGAGGAGGAGCACACTTCACACAGTAGATGAGGAGCACACTTCACACACAGTAGAGGAGGAGCACACTTCACACAGTAGATGAGGAGCAAACTTCACACAGCAGAGGAGGAGCACACTTCACACAGTAGATGAGGAGCACACTTCACACAGTAGAGGAGCAGCACACTTCACACAGTAGAGGAGAAGCACACTTCACACAGTAGATGAGCAGCACACTTCACACAGTAGATGAGGAGCACACTTCACACAGAGGAACAGCACACTTCACACAGCAGAGGAGGAGCACACTTCACACAGTAGAGGAGGAGCACACTTCACACAGTAGAGGAGGAGCACACTTCACACAGTAGAGGAGGAGCACACTTCACACACAGTAGAGGAGGAGCACACTTCACACACAGTAGAGGAGCACAGGGTCAAACCATAGTGCAGCGCCCCTGGATGGAGAGAGCCAGTATGTTGTTGGGTTAAGGGCCAGCATGTTGTTGGGTTAAGGGCCAGCATGCTGTTGGGTTAAGGGCCAGCATGCTGTTGGGTTAAGGGCCAGCATGCTGTTGGGTTAAGGGCCAGCATGCTGTTGGGTTAAGGGCCAGCATGCTGTTGGGTTAAGGGCCAGCATGCTGTTGGGTTAAGGGCCAGCATGCTGTTGGGTTAAGGGCCAGCATGCTGTTGGGTTAAGGGCCAGCATGCTGTTGGGTTAAGGGCCAGCATGCTGTTGGGTTAAGGGCCAGCATGCTGTTGGGTTAAGGGCCAGCATGCTGTTGGGTTAAGGGCCAGCATGCTGTTGGGTTAAGGGCCAGCATGCTGTTGGGTTAAGGGCCAGCATGCTGTTGGGTTAAGGGCCAGCATGCTGTTGGGTTAAGGGCCAGCATGCTGTTGGGTTAAGGGCCAGCATGCTGTTGGGTTAAGGGCCAGTATGCTGTTGGGTTAAGGGCCAGCATGCTGTTGGGTTAAGGGCCAGCATGCTGTTGGGTTAAGGGCCAGTATGCTGTTGGGTTAAGGGCCAGTATGCTGTTGGGTTAAGGGCCAGTATGCTGTTGGCTTAAGGGCCAGTATGCTGTTGGGTTAAGGGCCAGCATGCTGTTGGGTTAAGGGCCAGCATGTTGTTGGGTTAAGGGCCAGAATGTTGTTGGGTTAAGGGCCAGAATGTTGTTGGGTTAAGGGCCAGTATCTTGTTGGGTTAAGGGCCAGTATCTTGTTGGGTTAAGAGCCAGCATGTTGTTGGGTTAAGGGCCAGCATGTTGTTGGGTTAAGGGCCAGCATGTTGTTGAGTTAAGGGACAGCACCCCCCCCAGTTTAATTTTACAGTGCCCCACCAGGGATTCTAACCGTGACCTGTCAGCTACAGGTCCATCCCCTTAGCTGCTGGGCGACCTACCTGACCCCACCGGACGCTCCCACTGGCTGGCATTGGTGATGTGGTTAAAGTAGTACACTCTACCTAGGAAAGGGAGGAGGGAGAAAGAGTATGGGGGAGGAGGGCGGGAGAGAGAAAGAGGACGGGGAGGGAGGGAATGGAGAGAAAGGGGACGTGGGAGGGATTGGAGAGAAAGGGGACGTGGGAGGGAATGGAGAGAAAGGGGACGTGGGAGGGAATGGTGAGAAAGGGGACGTGGGAGGGAATGGAGAGAAAGGGGACGTGGGAGGGAATGGAGAGAAAGGGGACGTGGGAGGGAATGGAGAGAAAGGGGACGTGGGAGGGAATGGAGAGAAAGGGGACGTGGGAGGGAATGGAGAGAAAGGGGACGTGGGAGGGAATGGAGAGAAAGGGGACGTGGGAGGGAATGGAATGGAGAAAGGGGACGTGGGAGGGAGGGAGGGAATGGAGAGAAAGGGGACGTGGGAGGGAGGGAGGGAATGGAGAGAAAGGGGACGTGGGAGGGAGGGAGGGAATGGAGAGAAAGGGGACGTGGGAGGGAGGGAGGGAATGGAGAGAAAGGGGACGTGGGAGGGAGGGAGGGAATGGAGAGAAAGGGGACGTGGGAGGGAGGGAGGGAATGGAGAGAAAGGGGACGTGGGAGGGAGGGAATGGAGAGAAAGGGGACGTGGTAGGGAGGGAATGGAGAGAAAGGGGACGTGGTAGGGAGGGAATGGAGAGAAAGGGGACGTGGGAGGGAGGGAATGGAGAGAAAGGGGACGTGGTAGGGAGGGAATGGAGAGAAAGGGGACGTGGTAGGGAGGGAATGGAGAGAAAGGGGACGTGGTAGGGAGGGAATGGAGAGAAAGGGGACGTGGTAGGGAGGGAATGGAGAGAAAGGGGACGTGGTAGGGAGGGAATGGAGAGAAAGGGGACGTGGTAGGGAGGGAATGGAGAGAAAGGGGACGTGGTAGGGAGGGAATGGAGAGAAAGGGGACGTGGTAGGGAGGGAATGGAGAGAAAGGGGACGTGGTAGGGAGGGAATGGAGACGAAGGGAGGGAATGGAGACGTGGGAGGGAGGGAATGGAGAGAAAAGATGGAAGGGGAGAGAAAGGATGGAGAGGGTGAGGGAGAGAAAGGATGGGGAGTAGGGGAAGAGAGAGGAGAGGTGTTGGTTTGGGGGATGAGAAAAAGGGAGCCGATGCTACAACTAAAGTCTACTGAAGCTTCCTTTCCTTCAAGTGCATTAATCTACACAGATAAAAGCGTGAGCCTACACAGATAAAAGCATTCATCTACACAGATAAAAGCATTCATCTACACAGATAAAAGCATTCATCTACACAGATAAAAGCATGATCTACACAGATAAAAGCATTCATCTACACAGATAAAAGCATTCATCTACACAGATAAAATCTACACAGATAAAAGCATTCATCTACACAGATAAAAGCATTCATCTACACAGATAAAAGCATTCATCTACACAGATAAAAGCATTCATCTACACAGATAAAAGCATGAATCTACACAGATAAAAGCAGGAGCCTACACAGATAAAAGGCATTTTGCTTTAGTCTAATCTCAGTTGGTCGTCTTCAGCAACTTTTACTGATATTATGCTGAAGAAGGCGTTGAGAAAATACATATTTAACTTCTGCTCACTGGGCAGAAACCCGCCATCCTAACACAGGTGTCGGAATGGTCCCACGGCGCGGGACAAAATGACGTCATTGTTATGGGCCTTGTTATTTTCTGCTACCTCGCGAGCTGGCGTGAAATGAATGAATGGACATTAATGAATAAACTGACCAACTCAAAATGACGACACCCCATACAACAGTCTTATCTTCCAATACAGATATTCCTAAGAATTTGATTATGAAATAAGTTACTGTCCAATGCATAGTGCGTTGAACAGTTGTCAAAACATGCATGCGCCGTTGCTAGTTAGGCTAGCTTGCTGAGTTAGTCGTGAGGGTAATGACTGGCTAACTAAACAACACCAGATGATAGCTTTTTGATACACGCACTAGTCAAACGAATAACCATCAGAGACAATTCACGAATAAACATGCGTCACCACCTAACGATGCAACAAGATTACAACCTAACTAGCTGGTAATTTAGCTAAGCCGCTAATGCCGCTAGCATTTGGGTTCGTTCGGTCGGTACTTGGCCATGCAAGTGGTTTGTGCACCAGCGACAAATTGTTCGGGACTGGGATGATACAGCTAGTTATCGCTCTCAACCTACTGGAACTGCGGCTCATCCGCTTTTCCCACCCGGACGGTAGCTTCTCGTCCTCGCCGTCTGCCATTTTCCCTGCTTGCTTTCAAAACTGTGCAAGTCACTCCTCTTTGCCTCTGGTGGCTCGTAGATTGCGGCTGTAAGGAAACGTCTGCTGCTGATTCTGTTGTTGCACCTTCCATCCGCCAGGTGTCAAAGAGACATGTTTAGAATATTCTTCACTTTTCTAGAAGGGTTGCTTTTACATGTGTTTCGTTGTTGTTGCATTAGACATGTATTTCTCATGATAAACTACATTTGATTTAATCGAATGGTATGTTGATATCATTTCGGCTGTTTATTCCACTGATCTACAGTAAAATAAAAAGCCCTTATAGACTGATGTGACCGCATTTGTTATTTCATTGCAACTATTCGCAGCACTTCTGGTTGATTTACGGCATAGCTGAATATTGCAGTGCCCGCCTTCTCTTGACATGTCACCCTATGAGAGGCCTTGACGTAGCCACGTCAATCATCCGTTTAGATGTTTCATTGGTGCTTTTTCTCGTTGTACACAAAGCGGAACGCTTTACGACTACACAGGCTGAAACGATTCTGACTTTCGCTAACGACTAGCTATCAATAAGGTAATATCTGTACTTATACGATATTTTATCAATGGTATAGACCAATAAACATGTGAGGAAACTTCAATATCTAAGACGTAATGCTTTATTTATTTTGTCAGGGGTTGTTGATGAAGCGCTAACTAGCTCTGCTAACATTAGCCAACTCCACATGACAACATAACGTTTATTGTCCTTGCTGTTATGTTATCTGCTAAGTAACATTACATTATTGGAGTTGTAATGACAAACAACTGGAACATCATCCTTGTATTGTAATCAGCACTGTTGTGTAACCAACTAAAGTTCGCTAGTTAGTTTAAACTGTGTGCTGTTTCACTCCACTTCGATACGAAGTGATTTTCGTAGCAGGTTATGAGAGCATTTTTCGCTAAGCCGTCTTAACCTCAGTCTCCTAACCGACTACGTTAATTATCCTAACCCGCTTTAAGTTCTGACCTGCTACGAAAAAGTCGCTTCCGTATCGTAGTTGTTTGAACATAGTGTTTATCGTATGTTCACCGTGTCATACTGTACCGCTGTCTCAACCAACTCTCCCCGTCTCTCTCTGCGGATCAGGATGATTGAGGTGGTTTGCAATGACCGGCTGGGCAAGAAGGTCCGGGTGAAGTGCAAGTATCCTTTTACTAAGCTGACCACCATGCTAGTCTTACAGCACAGACCTACGCCATTCACAGACTGCATCTGATTTAGCGCCTATTGGCGATAGTAACACACTGTTACAATAGTATGTGAATACCCCTTCAAATGAGTGGATTTGGCTATTTCAGCCACACCCGCTGCTGACAGGTGTATAAAATCGAGCGCACCGCCATGCAATCTCCATAGATAAACATTGGCAGTAGAATGACCTTACTGAAGAGCTCAGTGACTTTCAATGTGGCATCATCATAGGATGCCACCTTTCCAACAAGTAAGTTAGTCAAATTTCTGCCCTGCTAGAGCTGCCCCAGTCAACTGAAAGTGCTGTTATTGTGAAGTGGAAACGTCTAGGAGCAACAACGGTTCAGCCGCGAAGTGGTAAGCCACACAAGCTCACAGAACGGGACCGCTGCAGCGCGTTAAAAATGGTCTGTCCTCGGTTGCAACACTTACTACCGAGTTCCAAACTGCCTCGGGGAAGCAACGTCAGCGCAATAACTGTTCGTCAGGAGCGTCACGAAATGGGTTTCCATGGCCGAGCAGCCACACATAACCCTAAGATCACCATGATGCCCAGCGTCGGCTGGAGTGGTGGAAAGCTCGCCACCATTGGACCCAGCGCAGTGGAAATGCTTTTTCTGGAGTGATGAATCACGCTTCACCATCTGGCAGTCCGACTGACGAATCTGGGTTTTGGTGCATAGTGCCAACTGTAAAGTGGAGGAGGAGTAATAGTCTGGAGCTGTTTTTCATGGTTCGGGCCCCTTAGTTCCAGTGAAGGGAAATCTTAACACTACAGCACACAATGACATTCTAGACGATTCTGTGCTTCCAACTCTGTCTCAACAGTTTTGGGAAGTCCCTCTCCTGTTTCGGCTGGCTCCCGTGCACAACGAGGTTCATACAGACATTGTTTGTTGAGATCGTTTTGGAAGAACTTGACTGGCCTGCACAGAGCCCTGACCTCAACCCCCATCGAACACCTTTGGGATGAATTGGAACGCCGACTGCCCAACATCAGTCCCCGACCTCACTAGTGCTCTTGTGGCTGAATGGAAGCAAGCCGCCGCAGCAATGTTCCAACATCTAGTGGAAAGCCTTCCCAGAAGAGTGGAGGCTGTTATAGCAGCAATGTTCCAACATCTAGTGGAAAGCCTTCCCAGAAGAGTGGAGGCTGTTATAGCAGCAATGTTCCAACATCTAGTGGAAAGCCTTCCCAGAAGAGTGGAGGCTGTTATAGCAGCAAAGGGGGGACCAACTCCATATTAATGACCATGATTTTGGAATGAGATGTTCGACGAGCAGGTGTCCACATACTTTTTTCTTATCCCAGATGCTCGTTCTGAACGTTAAAACGCGTCGCTGCGATATGGTTTTGGAAACAAGGAATGTATCTTTCATATCAGCAAGAAATACTTTTAAAAAAACGAAAGGTTAAATTACTACAGACCTTTTTCGAGGGTTAGGGTTATATAGATGTCTGTAGATGCTAAACCTTCAGAGGTTGCAGGCATAGACACACTATACCAACATGTCGTTATAGCAGTCATCTGTGTACAGCCTTAACCCTTTCCAGCTCAGAAGACACTATAGGAGACCTGAAGAAGCTCATCGCTGCCCAGACAGGCACACGGTGGGACAAGATCGTACTCAAGAAATGGTGAGAAAGAAATTAAGTCCCTAGTCTACGGACCAGTGACGAGTCACTTCCCTACGGAGTGACCACTTCCTAGCCTACGGACCAGTGACGAGTCACTTCCCTAGCCTACGGACCAGTGACGAGTCACTTCCCTAGCCTACGGACCAGTGACGAGTCACTTCCCTAGCCTACGGACCAGTGACGAGTCACTTCCCCTACGGACCAGTGACGAGTCACTTACCTAGGGACCAGTGACGAGTCACTTCCCTAGCCTACGGACCAGTGACGAGTCACTTCCCTAGCCTACGGACCAGTGACGAGTCACTTCCTAGCCTACGGACCAGTGACGGACCAGCCTGACCAGTGAGTCACTTCCCGAGCCTACGGACCAGTGACGAGTCACTTCCCTAGCCTACGGACCAGTGACGAGTCACTTCCCTAGCCTACGGACCAGTGACGAGTCACTTCCCTAGCCTACGGACCAGTGACGAGTCACTTCCCTAGCCTACGGACTTTTATTAATTATTTTTTAAATGTAACTATACAAGTCAGTTAAGAACAAATTATTATTATCTCCAATGACGGCCTACTGCGGCCAAACCCGGACGGCGCTGGGCCAGTAGTGCGTCACCCTATGTGACTCCGTCACGGCCAGGTGTGATTCAAATCAAATGTATTTATAATGCCCTTCTTACATCAGCTGATATCTCAACGTGCTGTACAGAAACCCAGCCTAAAACCCCATACTGCAAGCAATGCAGGTGTAGAGGCCTGGAATCGAACCAGGGTCTGTAGTGACGCCTCTAGCACTGAGATGTAGTGTCTTATTTCTTTACTCATCTATTGTTCACCTAATACCTTTTATTATTTTTTTGACTTAAAAATTGCACTGTTGGTCAAATCAAATGTATTTGTCACATACACATGGTTAGCAGATGTTAATGCGAGTGTAGCGAAATGCTGGTGCTTCTAGTTCCGACAATGCAGTAATAACCAACGAATAATCTAACCTAACAATTCCACAACTACTACCTTATAGACACAAGTGTAAGGGGATAAAGAATATGTACATAATGATATATGAGATGAGTAATGTAGGGTATGTAAACATTATATTAAATAGCATTGTTTAAAGTGGCTAGTGATATATTTTACATTAATTCCCATTTATTAAAGTGGCTGGAGTTGAGTCAGCGTGTTGGCAGCAGCCAAGTAAGTATGTCACTGTTGGTTAGAGCCTGTAACTAAGTATGTCACTGTTGGTTAGAGCCTGTAACTAAGTATGTCACTGTTGGTTAGAGCCTGTAACTAAGTATGTCACTGTTGGTTAGAGCCTGTAACTAAGTATGTCACTGTTGGTTAGAGCCTGTAACTAAGTATGTCACTGTTGGTTAGAGCCTGTAACTAAGTATGTCACTGTTGGTTAGAGCCTGTAACTAAGTATGTCACTGTTGGTTAGAGCCTGTAACTAAGTATGTCACTGTTGGTTAGAGCCTGTAACTAAGTATGTCACTGTTGGTTAGAGCCTGTAACTAAGTATGTCACTGTTGGTTAGAGCCTGTAACTAAGTATGTCACTGTTGGTTAGAGCCTGTAACTAAGTATGTCACTGTTGGTTAGAGCCTGTAACTAAGTATGTCACTGTTGGTTAGAGCCTGTAACTAAGTATGTCACTGTTGGTTAGAGCCTGTAACTAAGTATGTCACTGTTGGTTAGAGCCTGTAACTAAGTATGTCACTGTTGGTTAGAGCCTGTAACTAAGTATGTCACTGTTGGTTAGAGCCTGTAACTAAGTATGTCACTGTTGGTTAGAGCCTGTAACACTAAGTATGTCACTGTTGGTTACCTGTAACTGGTCACTAGTTAGCCTGTAACTAAGTATGTCACTGTTGTATTCACTGGGCAAACACTGTGACCTGTAAACACTTTGATTTAGATCACTGCCTGTAACTAAGTCACTCAGAAACTTGTCAGTTGTTAGGCCTGTATATTTGGAACCAATGACGTATGTCACTGTTGGTTAGAGCTCCACTTCTCTTCCTCCTGTATTATTCACTGTTGGTTAGAGCTGGTCTCTGTGTCGTAACTACGTTTGTATCCAGGGTAACCTGTAACTAAGTTGTCAGAATATTAAGGTAGAAATGTCACTGAACCTGTAACTAAGCCTCTGTGACATGTAGAATGAGGAATCATGTCATTTCTATCTGAAACCTGTTCACTGTTGAAGGAACTAAGCTGTTGGTTAGAGCCTGAACTAAGGTCACGTGTTCTTCCTCTGTGACACTGTGTAGAATGAGGAATCATGTCATTTCTATCTGAAACGTTCCGGAAGGAATCTGGTCGTAGGTCACTGTGTTCTTCCTCTGTGACCTGTAACTAAGTCACTGTTTTCCTGTAACCTCTGTCAGGTACACCATATTCACTGTTGGTTAGGACCACGTGTCCTCTGGGAGACTGTATCACTTTTGAGCCCTCGTCACTGAAGTGCAGTTTCACTGTTTTCCCAACGGATGGCGTTTTATTGTCGTGAGTCTGTAACGTCCTGGAGGCCTGTAACTAACTGTTGGCCATTTCCCTTGACAGAGTCACTTCGGCAAAGTCAAACTCTGTATATATGTTTTCAATAATGTGTCTTTTTGGTGTTTTAAATTAGGGTTAGGCATTAGGTTCAACAGTGTGTTAGGCATTAGGTTCAACAGTGTGTTTTAAATTAGTGTTAGGCATTAGGTTCAACAGTGTGGTTAAATTAGGGTTTGGCATTAGGTTCAACAGTGTGGTTAAATTAGGGTTAGGCATTAGGTTCAACAGTGTGTTTTAAATTAGTGTTAGGCATTAGGTTCAACAGTGTGTTTTAAATTAGTGTTAGGCATTAGGTTCAACAGTGTGGTTAAATTAGGGTTAGGCATTAGGTTCAACAGTGTGTTTTAAATTAGGGTTAGGCATTAGGTTCAACAGTGTGTTAGGCATTAGGTTCAACAGTGTGGTTAGGGTTAGGCATTAGGTTCAACAGTGTGGTTAAATTTAAAATGAGATTGGATGCCTTTGTGACTGTGCCAGCTAGTGAGCACTGTAGAGCTGCCTCCAGAACAACATTCATGATGAAGAATGCTAAAACAGCTGTTTAACCAAGAGGAAATAGAACACTATTGAGCCCTTAGAACAGCAGTTTCACTCTGACCAGGGAGGAATCTGTAAACTGGGTGATACTGAGCCAACATGTCTGCTTTCCTTCCAGATTTTGCTACTGTTAGATATAGTAAGGAGAGAGAGAGAAACATACAGCAACATTTGAATGTCTCCTCCTCCTCCTCACTTTATCTGATGGTTATTGTCAGAGTGGGTTTCTACATGTAAGCAACGTTTTTGTTATTGAGAAATGCTGTTGGTGAAGTATTGCCTTGAAAGTGAGGAGTTTCCTGGTTTAGTTCATTATATTGAGGGAAACTCGGGGAAATGATTTGGTTGTGCAACTCGAGACATTTGACACACACATAAACACGGT
Source organism: Oncorhynchus keta (assembly GCF_023373465.1). Taxonomy (NCBI): domain Eukaryota; kingdom Metazoa; phylum Chordata; class Actinopteri; order Salmoniformes; family Salmonidae; genus Oncorhynchus; species Oncorhynchus keta. The sequence continues at coordinate 308,046 of NW_026290854.1, read as the reverse complement.
ACATCTGGCATATGGATGGTGTTTATGTGGGACTATTGATCATCACCACCACTGTTCTCCTCCTTAACTCACCTGTCTGCAGATGAGATCCATGATGGGCAGAACCTGGAGCTGTACTACCAGTAGAAGACTGAGGACACACCACACACACACACCTATGTATTAACAAGGCTTGAGTTTGTTGATCATTGGATCAGGGTTTTGCGGAAGACATTGATGATGTTCTAGTGATGAAATGTTTTGATATTGTTTGGAAATAAAAACAAATATTTATATTAGTTTAATTTGTCTCCATCTCTAACTTATATTATTATAGTGCACTACTATAGACCAGATCCCTTTATAGTGCACTACTATAGACCAGATCCCTTTATAGTGCACTACTATAGACCAGATCCCTTTATAGTGCACTACTATAGACCAGATCCCTTTATAGTGCACTACTATAGACCAGATCACTTTATAGTGCACTACTATAGACCAGATCCCTTTATAGTGCACTACTATAGACCAGATCCCTTTTATAGAACACTACTATAGACCAGATCCCTTTATAGTGCACTACTATAGACCAGATCCCTTTATAGTGCACTACTATAGACCAGATCCCTTTATAGTGTACTACTATAGACCAGATCCCTTTATAGTGCACTACTATAGACCAGATCCCTTTATAGTGCACTACTATAGACCAGATCCCTTTATAGTGTACTACTATAGACCAGATCCCTTTATAGTGCACTACTATAGACCAGATCCCTTTATAGTGCACTACTATAGACCAGATCCCTTTATAGTGCACTACTATAGACCAGATCCCTTTATAGTGCACTACTATAGACCAGATCCCTTTATAGTGCACTACTATAGACCAGATCCCTTTATAGTGCACTACTATAGACCAGATCCCTTTATAGTGCACTACTATAGACCAGATCCCTTTATAGTGCACTACTATAGACCAGATCCCTTTATAGTGCACTACTATAGACCAGATCCCTTTATAGTGCACTACTATAGACCAGATCCCTTTATAGTGCACTACTATAGACCAGATCCCTTTATAGTGCACTACTATAGACCAGATCCCTATATAGTGCACTACTATAGACCAGATCCCTTTATAGTGCACTACTATAGACCAGATCCCTTTATAGTGTACTACTATAGACCAGATCCCTTTATAGTGCACTACTATAGACCAGATCCCTTTATAGTGCACTACTATAGACCAGATCCCTTTATAGTGCACTACTATAGACCAGATCCCTTTATAGTGCACTACTATAGACCAGATCCCTTTATAGTGCACTACTATAGACCAGATCCCTATATAGTGCACTACTATAGACCAGATCCCTTTATAGTGCACTACTATAGACCAGATCCCTTTATAGTGCACTACTATAGACCAGATCCCTTTATAGTGCACTACTATAGACCAGATCCCTTTATAGTGCACTACTATAGACCAGATCCCTTTATAGTGCACTACTATAGACCAGATCCCTTTATAGTGCACTACTATAGACCAGATCCCTTTATAGTGCACTACTATAGACCAGATCCCTTTATAGTGCACTACTATAGACCAGATCCCTTTATAGTGCACTACTATAGACCAGATCCCTTTATAGTGCACTACTATAGACCAGATCCCTTTATAGTGCACTACTATAGACCAGATCCCTTTATAGTGCACTACTATAGACCAGATCCCTTTATAGTGCACTACTATAGACCAGATCCCTTTAGTGCAGTGCACTACTATAGACCAGATCCCTTTATAGTGCACTACTATAGACCAGATCCCTTTATAGTGCACTACTATAGACCAGATCCCTTTATAGTGCACTACTATAGACCAGATCCCTTTATAGTGCACTACTATAGACCAGATCCCTTTATAGTGCACTACTATAGACCAGATCCCTTTATAGTGCACTACTATAGACCAGATCCCTTTATAGTGCACTACTATAGACCAGATCCCTTTATAGTGCACTACTATAGACCAGATCCCTTTATAGTGCACTACTATAGACCAGATCCCTTTATAGTGCACTACTATAGACCAGATCCCTTTATAGTGCACTACTATAGACCAGATCCCTTTATAGTGCACTACTATAGACCAGATCCCTTTATAGTGCACTACTATAGACCAGATCCCTTTATAGTGCACTACTATAGACCAGATCCCTTTATAGTGCACTACTATAGACCAGATCCCTTTATAGTGCACTACTATAGACCAGATCCCTTTATAGTGCACTACTATAGACCAGATCCCTTTATAGTGCACTACTATAGACCAGATCCCTTTATAGTGCACTACTATAGACCAGATCCCTTTATAGTGCACTACTATAGACCAGATCCCTTTATAGTGCACTACTATAGACCAGATCCCTTTATAGTGCACTACTATAGACCAGATCCCTTTATAGTGCACTACTATAGACCAGATCCCTTTATAGTGCACTACTATAGACCAGATCCCTTTATAGTGCACTACTATAGACCAGATCCCTTTATAGTGCACTACTATAGACCAGATCCCTTTATAGTGCACTACTATAGACCAGATCCCTTTATAGTGCACTACTATAGACCAGATCCCTTTATAGTGCACTACTATAGACCAGATCCCTTTATAGTGCACTACTATAGACCAGATCCCTTTATAGTGCACTACTATAGACCAGATCCCTTTATAGTGCACTACTATAGACCAGATCCCTTTTATAGTGCACTACTATAGACCAGACTATGTTCTGTCTAGGTACTATAGAGGTTCCCTATATAGTGCACTACTATAGACCAGACTCTGTTCTGTCTAGGTAAGAGGTTCCCTATATAGTGTACTACTATAGACCAGACTCTTATGTCTAGGTACTAGAGGTTCCCTATATAGTATAGTGCTACTATAGACCAGACTGTTCTGTGCCATTTGGGACAGAACCTCTGAATATTAGTCAATATTAACTGCAACGATGTTAAACCAGATCCCTTTATAGTAGACTCAGCGATGTGGCGAAGATTCACAAAGTAAACTGCATAGTGGGTCCATTTCCGCATCAGCTAAAAGCGTTGAAGATCGCGAGGCTCCACTTCTCTGCTGTTCTGCTCCCACGTTGTAACCGTGGAGAGACCGACTACTATAGACCAGATTGCTCTGTGTGATTGTCTGAGAGATCCCTTTATAGGCTTCCATCTCGCTCGTCTCCGCTGCGGTCCTGCTCGACCAGATAGCAACGTCATTTCAGACAGAGTCCCTTTATAGTGCACTAAATATTGAACACGCCTATAGAATGGCACGTGTCTTTTTTCCCCTGTTGCTCGTTTGAAAAACCCTTTAGATTCAGTCTTGGAGGTGTTTCCTGACCGATTCCGCGTTTGGTTTTATTGAGGTTTGTCCCCATGAGATACTGTACACTATAGAAGCCTGTTTCAAATCCTCAGAATTAATTGAAGACAACTCAAACAAATCTGTATTTTGTACATTTTTGCTGGGGATGTTTTAGTTGTGCAATTTTACGTGAAGGTGTTTGGTGCGGTATTTCGTAACAAAAATTGCGACGTGTTGTCTTAAGAACACAAAGTCTGTCTGCTGGGCAGGTCCATCTATGCTATTGGATAGAGAGCTGTCACCACAGCGGTCAATTCAATTCAGCGGTCATAGAGATGGAAAGAGGCCGTATCATTGTATCTGTGTGTAGTGGGGGTCATAGAGATGGAAAGAGGCCGTATCATTGTATCTGTGTGTAGTGTGGGGGGTCATAGTGATGGAAAGAGGCCGTATCATTGTAACTGTGTGTAGTGGGGGGTCATAGAGATGGAAAGAGGCCGTATCATTGTATCTGTGTGTAGTGGGGTCATAGAGATGGAAAGAGATCCCTTTATAGTGCCGTATCATTGTATCTGTGTGTAGTGGGGGGTCATAGAGATGGAAAGAGGCCGTATCATTGTATCTGTGTGTAGTGGGGGGTCATAGAGATGGAAAGAGATATCATTGTATCTGTGTGTAGTGGGGGGGTCATAGAGATGGAAAGAGGCCGTATCATTGTATCTGTGTGTAGTGTGGGGGGGTCATAGTGATGGAAAGAGGCCGTATCATTGTATCTGTGTGTAGTGGGGGGTCATAGAGATGAAAGAGATCTGTGTGTAGTGGGGGGCCTCATAGAGATGGAAAGAGTTGTGCCGTATCATTGTATCTGTGTGTAGTGGGGGGTCATAGAGATGGAAAGAGGCCGTATCATTGTATCTGTGTGTAGTGTGGGGGGTCATAGTGATGGAAAGAGGCCGTATCATTGTATCTGTGTGTAGTGGGGGGGTCATAGAGATGGAAAGAGGCCGTATCATTGTATCTGTGTGTAGTGTGGGGGGTCATAGTGATGGAAAGAGGCCGTATCATTGTATCTGTGTGTAGTGGGGGGGGTCATAGAGATGGAAAGAGGCCGTATCATTGTATCTGTGTGTAGTGGGGGGGTCATAGAGATGGAAAGAGGCCGTATCATTGTATCCGTCCCACTACGGCGTCTGTGACATCATGGGTAGTGCAGATCACGATTGGCTGTTACCTCCTGATGACCCTTGGCTGCACATGACTCCCAACAGGGTCACCAGTAGGGATCAGCCAATGAAGTTGGAAGTCCCAGCCAGTTGACTACATTGAAATGGTGGAAGTCCTCAATGGTGCTGCCCCGTGCTATAACACAACCGTTTGGCCACTAGAGGCCTCTATCATTCTCTATGGTGGTGGTAAAGCTTCCACCATATTGCCTCTATCATTCTCTATGGTAGTGGTAAAGCTTCCACCATATTGCCTCTATCATTCTCTATGGTGGTGGTAAAGCTTCCACCATATTGCCTCTATCATTCTCTATGGTAGTGGTAAAGCTTCCACCATATTGCCTCTATCATTCTCTATGGTAGTGGTAAAGCTTCCACCATATTGCCTCTATCATTCTCTATGGTGGTGGTAAAGCTTCCACCATATTGCCTCTATCATTCTCTATGGTAGTGGTAAAGCTTCCACCATATTGCCTCTATCATTCTCTATGGTGGTGGTAAAGCTTCCACCATATTGCCTCTATCATGCTCTATGGTGGTGGTAAAGCCTCTATCATTCTCTATGGTGGTGGTAAAGCTTCCACCATATTGTCTCTATCATTCTCTATGGTAGTGGTAAAGCCTCTATCATTCTCTATGGTAGTGGTAAAGCTTCCACCATATTGCCTCTATCATTCTCTATGGTAGTGGTAAAGCCTCTATCATTCTCTATGGTAGTGGTAAAGCCTCTATCATTCTCTATGGTGGTGGTGGTAAAGCTTCCACCATATTGCCTCTATCATGCTCTATGGTACTGGTAAAGCTTCCACCATATTGCCTCTATCATGCTCTATGGTGGTGGTAAAGCCTCTATCATTCTCTATGGTAGTGGTAACGCCTCTATCATTCTCTATGGTAGTGGTAAAGCTTCCACCATATTGTCTCTATCATTCTCTATGGTAGTGGTAAAGCTTCCACCATATTGCCTCTATCATTCTCTATGGTGGTGGTAAAGCTTCCACCATATTGCCTCTATCATTCTCTATGGTGGTGGTAAAGCTTCCACCATATTGCCTCTATCTTACAGATCAAACATTTAACGCCTCCACGCAGTCTTTTTAATTTTTTATTTTAAATCATCACGGGATGTCTAATAAATCACTGTGTTTACTTCATGAAAATAACTTCAAATAAATGTTTTATCATTTATTTCCCTGAGCCTCCTTCAGCCATCGGAATGCTCTGTCGGTGTGTTGATAGAAATTTAAATATATTTACATGCACAGCTCTGATTGGCGGATAGGATTGAATAGACTCTAGAGCAGGGATTGGCAACTCCAGTCCTTGGGGGCTTGATTGGTGTCACACTTCAGCCCCAGCTAAGACATCTGACTCCAGTAATGCAATGATGATGTTCTTCAGTTCAGAACACAGCCAGTCTAATCAGCTGTGTTTGCTAGGGAAACAGTGGGACTGGAGCTGCCCATCTCTGCACTAGAGCCTACCCTGCTTACCCCTTCAAAGTAGGTGGAGTCATATGCAAATAAATGATGACTGGCCATTGGACAGAAAAATCAGATCAGATTGTGATGTCATGCTGTGGGTCAAAACTCCATCCCACCTGAACAGGCTGAAATTCCAAGCATGATTTTCAAAAGGACATTAACGTACATTTTATACAATTTCAGAGTGTTACTTCAACCTCATAGTGTGGAGATATTGTTGAAAAAAACAAAACAGTAAAATCACATTTTTGACTGCACTGGTTCGGGGCAAGGGAAGGGGTAGGGATTTAATTGGGACACACTGTCTCTTTCACACACAGGTGTGACAGTAAGGAGACATCAGCAGTAGTCACACAGGTGAAGGTGTGAGGCAACATCAGCAGTATTCAGAGTAATCCTCTTCTACATAGTTAGCTGGGAACAGACCGACCTACAGACAGAGAGACGGGGAGTTAGCTGGGAACAGACCGACCTACAGACAGAGAGACGGGAGTTAGCTGGGAACAGACCGACCTACAGACAGAGAGACCGGAGTTAGCTGGGAACAGACAGAGAGACGGGAGTTAGCTGGGAACAGACAGAGACAGGAGTTAGCTGGGAACAGACAGAGAGAGGAGTTAGCTGGGAACAGACAGAGAGAGGAGTTAGCTGGGAACAGACAGAGACAGGAGTTAGCTGGGAACAGACAGAGACAGGAGTTAGCTGGGAACAGACAGAGACAGGAGTTAGCTGGGAACAGACAGAGACAGGACTTAGCTGGGAACAGACAGAGACAGGAGTTAGCTGGGAACAGACAGAGACAGGAGTTAGCTGGGAACAGACAGAGACAGGAGTTAGCTGGGAACAGACAGAGACAGGAGTTAGCTGGGAACAGACAGAGAGACAGGAGTTAGCTGGGAACAGACAGAGAGACGGGAGTTAGCTGGGAACAGACAGAGAGACAGGAGTTAGCTGGGAACAGACAGAGAGACAGGAGTTAGCTGGGAACAGACAGAGACGGGAGTTAGCTGGGAACAGACAGAGAGACAGGAGTTAGCTGGGAACAGACAGAGACAGGAGTTAGCTGGGAACAGACAGAGAGACAGGAGTTAGCTGGGAACAGACAGAGAGACAGAAGTTAGCTGGGAACAGACAGAGAGACAGGAGTTAGCTGGGAACAGACAGAGAGACAGGAGTTAGCTGGGAACAGACAGAGAGACAGGAGTTAGCTGGGAACAGACAGAGAGACAGGAGTTAGCTGGGAACAGACAGAGAGACAGAAGTTAGCTGGGAACAGACAGAGAGACAGGAGTTAGCTGGGAACAGACAGAGAGACAGGAGTTAGCTGGGAACAGACAGAGAGACAGGAGTTAGCTGGGAACAGACAGAGAGACAGAAGTTAGCTGGGAACAGACAGAGAGACAGGAGTTAGCTGGGAACAGACAGAGAGACAGGAGTTAGCTGGGAACAGACAGAGAGACAGGAGTTAGCTGGGAACAGACAGAGAGACAGGAGTTAGCTGGGAACAGACAGAGAGACAGGAGTTAGCTGGGAACAGACAGAGAGACGGGAGTTAGCTGGGAACAGACAGAGACAGGAGTTAGCTGGGAACAGACAGAGACAGGAGTTAGCTGGGAACAGATAGAGAGACAGGAGTTAGCTGGGAACAGACAGAGAGACGGGAGTTAGCTGGGAACAGACAGAGACAGGAGTTAGCTGGGAACAGACAGAGAGACAGGAGTTAGCTGGGAACAGACAGAGAGACAGGAGTTAGCTGGGAACAGACAGAGAGACGGGAGTTAGCTGGGAACAGACAGAGACAGGAGTTAGCTGGGAACAGACAGAGAGACAGGAGTTAGCTGGGAACAGACAGAGAGACAGGAGTTAGCTGGGAACAGACAGAGACAGGAGTTAGCTGGGAACAGACAGAGACAGGAGTTAGCTGGGAACAGACAGAGAGACAGGAGTTAGCTGGGAACAGACAGAGACAGGAGTTAGCTGGGAACAGACAGAGACAGGAGTTAGCTGGGAACAGACAGAGACAGGAGTTAGCTGGGAACAGACAGAGACAGGAGTTAGCTGGGAACAGACAGAGAGACAGGAGTTTGCTGGGAACAGACAGAGAGACAGGAGTTAGCTGGGAACAGACAGAGAGACAGGAGTTAGCTGGGAACAGACAGAGAGACAGGAGTTAGCTGGGAACAGATAGAGAGACAGGAGTTAGCTGGGAACAGACAGAGAGACAGGAGTTAGCTGGGAACAGATAGAGAGACAGGAGTTAGCTGGGAACAGACAGAGAGACGGAGTTAGCTGGGAACAGACAGAGAGACAGGAGTTAGCTGGGAACAGATAGAGAGACAGGAGTTAGCTGGGAACAGACAGAGAGACAGGAGTTAGCTGGGAACAGATAGAGAGACAGGAGTTAGCTGGGAACAGACAGAGAGACGGGAGTTAGCTGGGAACAGACAGAGAGACGGGAGTTAGCTGGGAACAGACAGAGAGACAGGAGTTAGCTGGGAACAGACAGAGACAGGAGTTAGCTGGGAACAGACAGAGACAGGAGTTAGCTGGGAACAGACAGAGACAGGAGTTAGCTGGGAACAGATAGAGAGACAGGAGTTAGCTGGGAACAGACAGAGAGACGGGAGTTAGCTGGGAACAGACAGAGAGACAGGAGTTAGCTGGGAACAGACAGAGAGACAGGAGTTAGCTGGGAACAGACAGAGAGACAGGAGTTAGCTGGGAACAGACAGAGACAGGAGTTAGCTGGGAACAGACAGAGACAGGAGTTAGCTGGGAACAGACAGAGAGACAGGAGTTAGCTGGGAACAGACAGAGAGACAGGAGTTAGCTGGGAACAGACAGAGACAGGAGTTAGCTGGGAACAGACAGAGACAGGAGTTAGCTGGGAACAGACAGAGAGACAGGAGTTAGCTGGGAACAGACAGAGACAGGGTTAGCTGGGAACAGACAGAGAGACAGGAGTTAGCTGGGAACAGACAGAGACAGGAGTTAGCTGGGAACAGACAGAGAGACAGGAGTTAGCTGGGAACAGACAGAGACAGGAGTTAGCTGGGAACAGACAGAGAGACAGGAGTTAGCTGGGAACAGACAGAGAGACAGGAGTTAGCTGGGAACAGACAGAGAGACAGGAGTTAGCTGGGAACAGACAGAGAGACAGGAGTTAGCTGGGAACAGACAGAGAGACAGGAGTTAGCTGGGAACAGACAGAGAGACAGGAGTTAGCTGGGAACAGACAGAGAGACAGGAGTTAGCTGGGAACAGACAGAGAGACAGGAGTTAGCTGGGAACAGACAGAGAGACAGGAGTTAGCTGGGAACAGACAGAGAGACGGGGTTAGCTGGGAACAGACAGAGAGACAGGAGTTAGCTGGGAACAGATAGAGAGACGGGAGTTAGCTGGGAACAGACAGAGACAGGAGTTAGCTGGGAACAGACAGAGAGACAGGAGTTAGCTGGGAACAGACAGAGACAGGAGTTAGCTGGGAACAGACAGAGACGGGAGTTAGCTGGGAACAGACAGAGACAGGAGTTAGCTGGGAACAGACAGAGACAGGAGTTAGCTGGGAACAGACAGAGAGACAGGAGTTAGCTGGGAACAGACAGAGACAGGAGTTAGCTGGGAACAGACAGAGACAGGAGTTAGCTGGGAACAGACAGAGAGACAGGAGTTAGCTGGGAACAGACAGAGAGACAGGAGTTAGCTGGGAACAGACAGAGAGACGGAGTTAGCTGGGAACAGACAGAGACAGGAGTTAGCTGGGAACAGACAGAGACAGGAGTTAGCTGGGAACAGACAGAGAGACAGGAGTTAGCTGGGAACAGACCGAGAGACAGGAGTTAGCTGGGAACAGACAGAGAGACAGGAGTTAGCTGGGAACAGACAGAGAGACGGGGAGTTAGCTGGGAACAGATAGAGAGACAGGAGTTAGCTGGGAACAGACAGAGAGACAGGAGTTAGCTGGGAACAGACAGAGAGACAGGAGTTAGCTGGGAACAGACAGAGAGACAGGAGTTAGCTGGGAACAGACAGAGAGACAGGAGTTAGCTGGGAACAGACAGAGAGACGGGAGTTAGCTGGGAACAGAGAGAGACGGGAGTTAGCTGGGAACAGACAGAGAGACGGGAGTTAGCTGGGAACAGACAGAGAGACAGGAGTTAGCTGGGAACAGACAGAGAGACAGGAGTTAGCTGGGAACAGACAGAGAGACGGGAGTTAGCTGGGAACAGACAGAGAGACGGGAGTTAGCTGGGAACAGACAGAGAGACGGGGAGTTAGCTGGGAACAGACAGAGACAGGAGTTAGCTGGGAACAGACAGAGAGACGGGAGTTAGCTGGGAACAGACAGAGACGGGAGTTAGCTGGGAACAGACAGAGACAGGAGTTAGCTGGGAACAGACAGAGAGACGGGGAGTTAGCTGGGAACAGACAGAGAGACAGGAGTTAGCTGGGAACAGACAGAGACAGGAGTTAGCTGGGAACAGACAGAGAGACGGGGAGTTAGCTGGGAACAGACGAAGAGACAGAGAGACAGGAGTTAGCTGGGAACAGACAGAGACAGGAGTTAGCTGGGAACAGACAGAGAGACGGGAGTTAGCTGGGAACAGACAGAGACAGGAGTTAGCTGGGAACAGACAGAGACAGGAGTTAGCTGGGAACAGACAGAGACAGGAGTTAGCTGGGAACAGACAGAGAGACGGGAGTTAGCTGGGAACAGACAGAGAGACGGGAGTTAGCTGGGAACAGACAGAGAGACAGGAGTTAGCTGGGAACAGACAGAGACAGGAGTTAGCTGGGAACAGACAGAGACAGGAGTTAGCTGGGAACAGACAGAGAGACAGGAGTTAGCTGGGAACAGACAGAGAGACGGGAGTTAGCTGGGAACAGACAGAGACAGGAGTTAGCTGGGAACAGACAGAGACAGGAGTTAGCTGGGAACAGACAGAGAGACAGGAGTTAGCTGGGAACAGACAGAGAGACAGGAGTTAGCTGGGAACAGACAGAGAGACAGGAGTTAGCTGGGAACAGACAGAGAGACAGGAGTTAGCTGGGAACAGACAGAGAGACGGGGAGTTAGCTGGGAACAGACAGAGAGACGGGAGTTAGCTGGGAACAGACAGAGACAGGAGTTAGCTGGGAACAGACAGAGACAGGAGTTAGCTGGGAACAGACAGAGAGACAGGAGTTAGCTGGGAACAGACAGAGAGACAGGAGTTAGCTGGGAACAGACAGAGACAGGAGTTAGCTGGGAACAGACAGAGAGACGGGAGTTAGCTGGGAACAGACAGAGAGACGGGAGTTAGCTGGGAACAGACAGAGAGACAGGAGTTAGCTGGGAACAGACAGAGACAGGAGTTAGCTGGGAACAGACAGAGACAGGAGTTAGCTGGGAACAGACAGAGAGACGGGAGTTAGCTGGGAACAGACAGAGAGACGGGAGTTAGCTGGGAACAGACAGAGAGACAGGAGTTAGCTGGGAACAGACAGAGACAGGAGTTAGCTGGGAACAGACAGAGAGACAGGAGTTAGCTGGGAACAGACAGAGAGACAGGAGTTAGCTGGGAACAGACAGAGAGACAGGAGTTAGCTGGGAACAGACAGAGACAGGAGTTAGCTGGGAACAGACAGAGAGACGGGAGTTAGCTGGGAACAGACAGAAAGACAGGAGTTAGCTGGGAACAGACAGAGACAGGAGTTAGCTGGGAACAGACAGAGACAGGAGTTAGCTGGGAACAGACAGAAAGACAGGAGTTAGCTGGGAACAGACAGAGAGACAGGAGTTAGCTGGGAACAGACAGAGAGACAGGAGTTAGCTGGGAACAGACAGAGAGACAGGAGTTAGCTGGGAACAGACAGAGAGACAGGAGTTAGCTGGGAACAGACAGAAAGACAGGAGTTAGCTGGGAACAGACAGAGAGACAGGAGTTAGCTGGGAACAGACAGAGAGACAGGAGTTAGCTGGGAACAGACAGAGAGACAGGAGTTAGCTGGGAACAGACAGAAAGACAGGAGTTAGCTGGGAACAGACAGAGAGACAGGAGTTAGCTGGGAACAGACAGAGACAGGAGTTAGCTGGGAACAGACAGAGACAGGATTTAGCTGGGAACAGACAGAGAGACAGGAGTTAGCTGGGAACAGACAGAGAGACAGGAGTTAGCTGGGAACAGACAGAGACAGGAGTTAGCTGGGAACAGACAGAGACAGGAGTTAGCTGAGAACAGACAGAGACAGGAGTTAGCTGGGAACAGACAGAAAGACAGGAGTTAGCTGGGAACAGACAGAGACAGGAGTTAGCTGGGAACAGACAGAGACAGGAGTTAGCTGGGAACAGACAGAGACAGGAGTTAGCTGGGAACAGACAGAAAGACAGGAGTTAGCTGGGAACAGACAGAGACAGGAGTTAGCTGGGAACAGACAGAGAGACAGGAGTTAGCTGGGAACAGACAGAGAGACAGGAGTTAGCTGGGAACAGACAGAGACAGGAGTTAGCTGGGAACAGACAGAAAGACAGGAGTTAGCTGGGAACAGACAGAAAGACAGGAGTTAGCTGGGAACAGACAGAGACTGGAGTTAGCTGGGAACAGACAGAGAGACAGGAGTTAGCTGGGAACAGACAGAGAGACAGGAGTTAGCTGGGAACAGACAGAAAGACAGGAGTTAGCTGGGAACAGACAGAAAGACAGGAGTTAGCTGGGAACAGACAGAGACAGGAGTTAGCTGGGAACAGACAGAGAGACAGGAGTTAGCTGGGAACAGACAGAGAGACAGGAGTTAGCTGGGAACAGACAGAGACAGGAGTTAGCTGGGAACAGACAGAAAGACAGGAGTTAGCTGGGAACAGACAGAAAGACAGGAGTTAGCTGGGAACAGACAGAGACTGGAGTTAGCTGGGAACAGACAGAGACAGGAGTTAGCTGGGAACAGACAGAGACAGGAGTTAGCTGGGAACAGACAGAGACAGGAGTTAGCTGGGAACAGACAGAGACT
>NW_026290854.1:272500-290000 GCF_023373465.1 Oncorhynchus keta | reverse complement strand
GGGTAGACAGAGAGATGGGAGGGAGAGAGACGAGGAGGGTAGACAGAGATAAGAGGGAGAGAGACGAGGAGGGTAGACAGAGAGATGAGAGGGAGAGAGACGAGGAGGGTAGACAGAGAGATAAGAAGGAGAGGGAGAGATGAGGAGGGTAGACAGAGAGATAAGAGGGAGAGAACGAGGAGGGTAGACTAGAGAGATGAGAGGGAGAGAAACGAGGAGGGTAGACTAAGAGATGAGAGGGAGAGAAACGAGGAGGGTAGACTGAGAGATGGGAGGGAGAGAAACGAGGAGGGTAGACAGAGAGATGAGAGGGAGAGAAACGAGGAGGGTAGACAGAGAGATGAGAGGGAGAGAAACGAGGAGGGTAGACTGAGAGATGAGAGGGAGAGAAACGAGGAGGGTAGACAGAGATGAGAGGGAGAGAAACGAGGAGGGTAGACTGAGAGATGAGAGGGAGAGAAACGGAGGTAGGAGGGTAGACTGAGAGATGGGAGGGAGAGAAACGAGGAGGGTAGACAGAGATGGGAGGGAGAGAAACGAGGAGGGTAAACAGAGAGATGAGAGGGAGAGAAACGAGGAGGGTAGACTGAGAGATGAGAGGGAGAGAAACGAGGAGGGTAGACTGAGAGATGAGAGGAGAGAAACGAGGAGGGTAGACTAAGAGATGAGAGGGAGAGAAACGAGGAGGGTAGACTGAGAGATGAGAGGGAGAGAAACGAGGAGGGTAAACAGAGAGATGAGGGAGGGTAGACAGAGAGAGAGGGAAAGAATGAGGAGGGTAGACTGAGAGATGAGGGTAGGGAGAGACGAGGAGACAGAGAGGGAGACTAAGAGATGAGGAGAGGAGAGAGAGATGAGGAGGGTAGACTGAGAGATGGGAGGGTAGAGAAACGAGGAGGGTAAACAGAGAGAGATGAGGAGGGTAGACAGAGAGATGAGGAGGGTACACAGAGAGATGAGGAGGGTAGACAGAGAGAGATGAGGAGGGTAGACAGAGAGACGGGAGGGTAGACAGAGAGAGACGAGGAGGGTAGACAGAGAGATGAGGAGGGTAGACAGAGAGACGAGGAGGGTAGACAGAGAGATGGGAGAAAGAGGGAGAGAGATGAGGAGGGTAGACAGAGAGATGAGGAGGGTAGACAGAGAGATGGGAGGAAGAGGGAGAGAGATGAGGAGGGTAGACAGAGAGATGAGGAGGGTAGACAGAGAGACGAGGAGGGTAGACAGAGAGATGAGGAGGGTAGACAGAGAGATGGGAGGAAGAGGGAGAGAGATGAGGAGGGTAGACAGAGAGATGAGGAGGGTAGACAGAGCGATGGGAGGAAGAGGGAGAGAGATGAGGAGGGTAGACAGAGAGATGAGGAGGGTAGACAGAGAGACGAGGAGGGTAGACAGAGATATGAGGAGGGTAGACAGAGAGATGGGAGGAAGAGGGAGAGAGATGAGGAGGGTAGACAGAGAGGATGAGGATGGGAGGGTAGACAGAGAGATGAGGAGGGTAGACAGAGAGATGAGGAGGGTAGACAGAGAGATGGGAGGAAGGGGAAAGAGATGAGGAGGGTAGACAGAGAGATGGGAGGAAGAGGGAAAGACAGAGAGATGGGAGGGTAGACAGAGAGATGGGAGGAAGAGGGAGAGAGATGAGGAGGGTAGACAGAGAGATGAGGAGGGTAGACAGAGAGACGAGGAGAGAAAGAAGGGGAATGACGTACAATTAACCCTTTGAATGCTTTCTTCTCGTTGATGCGGTAGAGGCCTTCTGTTGACGTGATCTTGATGTGTCTGATGTCCATGTTAAACCTGGAGGAGACAGAGTGAATGAGAATCAGTGTGTGTGTGAGAGAGAGAATAAGATTGCCAGCTGTTAGACATCTCCTTTCTGATTGGCCAGTAAGGAGGCAGGCTCACTTGAGGCTGATTGCGAACTCTCCTCCGTCTTTCTGGCGGACCAGAAACGTTCCGTCCGACCGTGAAATCAGGAGGTTCTTCGCCGCTGACCGGTCCATGTTCCCCGCAAACCTAGAACCCAAATCACTTAAATGACCAAACCTAGAACCCATTGCAGTTGCGTTAGAACAATACAAAACCTTTCCCATGATTGCTATCAATAACTATTTTCAAACACAGAACACTTCCAATCCTAGAACCCTGCAGTGTTACCACACTCTTAGAAAAAGGTGATATCTAGAACCTAAAAGGGTTCTTCGGCTGTCCCCGTAAGAGAAACCTTTGAAGAATTATTTTTGGTTTCAGAGAGAACCCTTTTGGTTCCAGGTAGAACCCTTTCCATGGAAAGGGTTCGACCTGGAACCAAAAAGGGTTCTCCTATGGGGACAGCAGGAGAACCCTTTTGGAACCGTTTTTTCTAAGATTGTAGGTAGTACATATCTAGAGCATCGGTATGAGTGATACCAGGTGGTGCATATCTAGAACATCGGTATGAGTGATACCAGGTGGTACATATCTAGAGCATCGGTATGAGTGATACCAGGTGGTGCATATCTAGAGCATACCAGGTGGTGGTGCATATCTAGAGCATCGGTATGAGTGATACCAGGTGGTGCATATCTAGAACATCGGTATGAGTGATACCAGGTGGTGCATATCTAGAGCATCGGTATGAGTGATACCAGGTGGTGCATATCTAGAGCATCGGAATGAGTGATACCAGGTGGTGCATGTCTAGAGCATCGGAATGAGTGATACCAGGTGGTGCATATCTAGAACATCGGAATGAGTGATACCAGGTGGTGCATATCTAGAACATCGGTATGAGTGATACCAGGTGTAAATAGAACGGTATCATTACTCACCATAGGAAGTCGGATAGGTCGGGAGTTGGTCTCTGGGGAGAGAGGTCAGAGGTCAGACAGTTTTGAGATCACAACCCATGCTTCCTGAAGCACTTAGTAAAACGTATGTTGGTATTTCTATCAATACCAGACACGATGAAGCCTAGGGGCGGCAGGAAAGCTTAGTGGTTAGAGCGTTGGACTAGTAACCGGAAGGTTGCAAGTTCAAAACCCCCGAGCTGACAAGGTACAAATCTGTCGTTCTGCCCCTGAACAGGCAGTTAACCCACTGTTCCTAGGCCGTCATTGAAAATAAAAATTTGTTCTTAACTGACTTGCCTAGATAAATAAAGGTAAAAAAATAACTATAACATGACATGTGTAATCAACTACAAGTCAGTGGTACTCACAGAGATGAAGGGCTGGACCTTACTGCAGGGGAACCAACCCATCTGACCAATCGTCACGTTCTTGCCCTGAGTGACACACACAGCAGACCAATCAGACAACTAGAACAACACGCCGTCTTACAGTGCCTCCTGTAGCACATTATTGTACAGAAATGATTTACTACAACGTACATGTTACAATGGTATTACTCAATAATACACCGAGAGAGAGATGCCGGAGAGAGAGAGAGAGAAGCCAGAGAGAGAGAAATGCCAGAGAGAGAGAGCCAGAGAAGCCAGAGAGAGAGAAATGCCAGAGAGAGAGAAGCCAGAGAGAGAGAAGCCAGAGAGAGAGATGCCATAGAGAGAGAAATGCCAGAGAGAGAGATGCCATAGAGAGAGAGATGCCATAGAGAGAGAAATGCCAGAGAGAGAGAGAGAAGCCAGAGAGAGAGATGCCATAGAGAGAGAGATTCCATAGAGAGAGAAATGCCAGAGAGAGAGAAATGCCAGAGAGAGAGATGCCATAGAGAGAGAAATGCCAGAGAGAGAGAGAAGCCAGAGAGAGAGATGCCAGAGAGAGAGATACCAGAGAGAGAAATGCCAGAGAGAGAGAGAAGCCAGAGAGAGAGAGAAGCCAGAGAGAGAAATGCCAGAGAGAGAGAGAAAATGCCAGAGAGAGAGAGAGAAGCCAGAGAGAGAGATGCCAGAGAGAGAAATGCCAGAGAGAGAGAGAGAAGCCAGAGAGAGAGATTCCAGAGAGAGAGATGCCAGAACTGGACAAGAAATAGACACTCAGCACACAGGGGGACAAACACCTAACTGGAGGTGACAGCCTTCCCTCCCCCATACGCCCCACTAGACACTACGACAACATAACCAACAAAAACAGGTCACAACTACAGCTGTCGGACGCTGGGTATGGACATAGTAAATGGTAGGCTTCGAGGGGACGCTGGGTATGGACATAGTAAATGGTAGGCTTCGAGGGGACGCTGGGTATGGACATAGTAAATGGTAGGCTTCGAGGGGACGCTGGGTATGGACATAGTAAATGGTAGGCTTCGAGGGACGCTGGGTATGGACATAGTAAATGGTAGGCTTCGAGGGGACGCTGGGTATGGACATAGTAAATGGTAGGCTTCGAGGGGACGCTGGGTATGGACATAGTAAATGGTAGGCTTCGAGCGGACGCTGGGTATGGACATAGTAAATGGTAGGCTTCGAGGGATCACAGCAACGCTGGGCCCTGACATGAGAAATGGTGGGCCCTGACAGACCTGGAAGCCCATAAAATGGTAACTGGGCCCAGACCTGGGCGACAGACCTGGGCCCTGGACATAGTAACCTGGGCCCTGTCAGACCTGGGCCCTGACAGACCTGGGCCCTGTCAGACCTGGGCCCTGACAGAACTGGGCCCTGACAGACCTGGGCCCTGACAGAACTGGGCCCTGACAGACCTGGGCCCTGACAGACCTGGGCCCTGACAGACCTGGGCCCTGACAGACCTGGGCCCTGACAGACCTGGGCCCTGACAGTAAATCTCAGTAAGAACAAAATAAAGGTCCAGTCGCCAGGACCACAAATACAAATTCCATCTAGACACCGTTGCCCTAGAGCACACAAACAACTATACATACCTGGGCCTAAACATCCGCGCCACAGCGCCACATACACAAAGCTGTGAACGATCTGAGAGACAAGGCAAGAAGGGCATTCTATGCCATCAAATGGAAAATAAAATTTGACATCCCAATTAGGATCTGGCTAAAAATAATTGAATCAGTTATAGAACCCATTGCCCTTTATGGTTGTGAGATCTCACCATATTGAGACATTATGGTTGTGAGATCTCACCATATTGTCTTTATGGTTGTGAGATCTCACCATATTGAGACTTTATGGTTGTGAGATCTCACCATATTGAGACTTTATGGTTGTGAGATCTCACCATATTGAGACTTTATGGTTGTGAGATCTCACCATATTGTCCTTTATGGTGGTGAGATCTCACCATATTGAGACATTATGGTTGTGAGATCTCACCATATTGAGACTTTATGGTTGTGAGATCTCACCATATTGAGACTTTATGGTTGTGAGATCTCACCATATTGAGACTTTATGGTTGTGAGATCTCACCATATTGTCCTCACCATTATGGTGGTGAGATCTCACCATATTGAGACTTTATGGTGGTGAGATCTCACCATATTGAGACTTTATGGTTGTGAGATCTCACCATATTGTCCTTTATGGTTGTGAGATCTCACCATATTGAGACTTTATGGTTGTGAGATCTCACCATATTGATGGTTGTGAGATCTCACCATATTGATGGTTGTGAGATCTCACCATATTGTCCTTTATCACCATATTGAGACTGGTTGTGAGATCTCACCATATTGTCTCACCATTTATGGTTGTGAGATCTCACCATATTGAGACTTTATGGTTGTGAGATCTCACCATATTGATGGTTGTGACTTTATGGTTGTGAGATCTCACCATATTGTCCTCACCATTATGGTTGTGAGATCTCACCATATTGAGACTTTATGGTTGTGAGATCTCACCATATTGAGACTTTATGGTTGTGAGATCTCACCATATTGAGACATTATGGTTGTGAGATCTCACCATATTGTCCTTTATGGTTGTGAGATCTCACCATATTGAGACTTTATGGTTGTGAGATCTCACCATATTGTCCTTTATGGTTGTGAGATCTCACCATATTGTCCTTTATGGTTGTGAGATCTCACCATATTGAGACTTTATGGTTGTGAGATCTCACCATATTGTCCTTTATGGTTGTGAGATCTCACCATATTGTCCTTTATGGTTGTGAGATCTCACCATATTGAGACTTTATGGTTGTGAGATCTCACCATATTGAGACTTTATGGTGGTGAGATCTCACCATTTGCCCTTGGTTGTGAGATCTCACCATATTGATGGTTGTGAGATCCACCATATTGCCCTTTATGGTTGTGAGATCTCACCATATTGAGACTTTATGGTTGTGAGATCTCACCATATTGCCCTTTATGGTTGTGAGATCTCACCATATTGAGACCATGGTTGTGAGATCTCACCATATTGAGACTTTATGGTTGTGAGATCTCACCATATTGTGGTGGTGAGATCTTATATGGTTGTGAGATCTCACCATATTGAGACTTTATGGTGTGAGATCTCACCATATTGTCCTTTATGGTGGTTGTGAGATCTCACCATATTGTATTGAGACTCACCATTATGGTTGTGAGATCTCACCATATTGAGACTTTATGGTTGTGAGATCTCACCATATTGCCTCACCATATTGTCCTTTATGGTGGTTGTGAGATCTCACCATATTGCTCACCATATTATGGTTGTGAGATCTCACCATATTGTCCTTTATGGTTGTGAGATCTCACCATATTGACTTTATGGTTGTGAGATCTCACCATATTGAGACTTTATGGTGGTGAGATCTCACCATATTGCCCTTTATGGTTGTGAGATCTCACCATATTGGTGGTGAGATCTCACCATTTATGGTTGTGAGATCTCACCATATTGCCCCATTTATGGTTGTGAGATCTCACCATATTGCCCTTTATGGTTGTGAGATCTCACCATATTGAGACTCACCATTTATGGTTGTGAGATCTCACCATATTGCCCTTTATGGTTGTGAGATCTCACCATATTGAGACTTTATGGTTGTGAGATCTCACAATATTGAGACTTTATGGTTGTGAGATCTCACAGTATTGAGACTTTATGGTTGTGAGATCTCACCATATTGTCCTTTATGGTTGTGAGATCTCACCATATTGTCCTTTATGGTTGTGAGATCTCACCATATTGAGACTTTATGGTTGTGAGATCTCACCATATTGAGACATTATGGTTGTGAGATCTCACCATATTGAGACTTTATGGTTGTGAGATCTCACCATATTGCCCACCATATTGCCCTTTATGGTTGTGAGATCTCACCATATTGTCCTTTATGGTTGTGAGATCTCACCATATTGAGACTTTATGGTTGTGAGATCTCACCATATTGAGACTTTATGGTTGTGAGATCTCACCATATTGAGACTTTATGGTTGTGAGATCTCACCATATTGCCCTTTATGGTTGTGAGATCTCACCATATTGTCCTTTATGGTGGTGAGATCTCACCATATTGCTCACCATTTATGGTTGTGAGATCTCACCATATTGAGACTTTATGGTTGTGAGATCTCACCATATTGAGACTTTATGGTTGTGAGATCTCACCATATTGTCCTTTATGGTTGTGAGATCTCACCATATTGAGACTTTATGGTTGTGAGATCTCACCATATTGATGGTTGTGAGATCCTTTATGGTTGTGAGATCTCACCATATTGAGATCCTTTATGGTTGTGAGATCTCACCATATTGCCTTTATGGTTGTGAGATCTCACCATTTGCCCTTTATGGTTGTGAGATCTCACCATATTGCCCCATTTATGGTTGTGAGATCTCACCATATTGAGACTTTATGGTTGTGAGATCTCACCATATTGTCCTTTATGGTTGTGAGATCTCACCATATGGTGAGAGATCTCACCATATTGAGACTTTATGGTTGTGAGATCTCACCATATGGTTGTGAGATCTCACCATGAGACTTTATGGTTGTGAGATCTCACCATATTGAGACTTTATGGTTGTGAGATCTCACCATATTGAGACTTTTATGAGATCTCACCATATGGTATGGTGTGAGATCTCACCATATTGAGACATTATGGTGTGAGATCTCACCATTTCACCATATTGAGACTTTATGGTTGTGAGATCTCACCATATTGTCCTTTATGGTTGTGAGATCTCACCATATTGATGGTTGTGAGATCTCACCATTATGGTTGTGAGATCTCACCATATTGAGACTTTATGGTTGTGAGATCTCACCATATTGTCCTTTATGGTTGTGAGATCTCACCATATTGAGACTTTATGGTGTGAGATCTCACCATATTGCCTTTATGGTGAGATCTTTATGGTTGTGAGATCTCACCATATTGACTTTATGGTTTATGGTGAGATCTCACCATATTGTGAGATCTCACCATATTTTTTATGGTTGTGAGATCTCACCATATTGAGACTTTATGGTGTGAGATCTCACCATATTGAGACTTTATGGTTGTGAGATCTCACCATATTGAGACTTTATGGTTGTGAGATCTCACCATATTGCTCACCATATTGAGACTTTATGGTTGTGGTGTGAGATCTCACCATTATGGTTGTGAGATCTCACCATGGTTGTGAGATCTCACCATATTGAGACTTTATGGTTGTGAGATCTCACCATATTGCCACCATTTATGGTGTGAGATCTCACCATATTGCCCTTTATGGTTGTGAGATCTCACCATATTGATGGTTGTGAGATCTCACCATATTGTCCTTTATGGTTGTGAGATCTCACCATATTGCCCTTTATGGTTGTGAGATCTCACCATATTGAGACTTTATGGTTGTGAGATCTCACCATATTGAGACTTTATGGTTGTGAGATCTCACCATATTGTCCTTTATGGTTGTGAGATCTCACCATATTGTCCTTTATGGTTGTGAGATCTCACCATATTGAGACTTTATGGTTGTGAGATCTCACCATATTGTCCTTTATGGTTGTGAGATCTCACCATATTGAGACTTTATGGTTGTGAGATCTCACCATATTGTCCTTTATGGTTGTGAGATCTCACCATATTGAGACTTTATGGTTGTGAGATCTCACCATATTGCCCTTTATGGTTGTGAGATCTCACCATATTGAGACTTTATGGTTGTGAGATCTCACCATATTGAGACTTTATGGTTGTGAGATCTCACCATATTGAGACTTTATGGTTGTGAGATCTCACCATATTGCCCTTTATGGTTGTGAGATCTCACCATATTGAGACTTTATGGTTGTGAGATCTCACCATATTGAGACTTTATGGTTGTGAGATCTCACCATATTGAGACATTATGGTTGTGAGATCTCACCATATTGAGACTTTATGGTTGTGAGATCTCACCATATTGTCCTTTATGGTTGTGAGATCTCACCATATTGAGACTTTATGGTTGTGAGATCTCACCATATTGAGACTCACCATTTATGGTTGTGAGATCTCACCATATTGCCACCATATTGTCCTTTATGGTTGTGAGATCTCACCATATTGAGACTTTATGGTTGTGAGATCTCACCATATTGTGGTTGTGAGATCTCACCATATTGAGACTTTTATGGTTGTGAGATCTCACCATATTGATGGTTGTGAGATCTCACCATATTGAGACCTTTATGGTTGTGAGATCTCACCATATTGAGACTTTATGGTTTTATGGTTGTGAGATCTCACCATATTGAGACTTTTATGGTTGTGAGATCTCACCATATTGAGACTTTATGGTTGTGAGATCTCACCATATTGTCCTTTATGGTTGTGAGATCTCACCATATTGAGACTTTATGGTTGTGAGATCTCACCATATTGAGACTTTATGGTTGTGAGATCTCACCATATTGCTCACCATATTTTATGGTTGTGAGATCTCACCATATTGTCCTTTATGGTTGTGAGATCTCACCATATTGTTATGGTTGTGAGATCTCTTTATGGTTGTGAGATCTCACCATATTGAGACTTTATGGTTGTGAGATCTCACCATATTGAGACTTTATGGTTGTGAGATCTCACCATATTGAGACTTTATGGTTGTGAGATCTCACCATATTGAGACTTTATGGTTGTGAGATCTCACCCATATTGTCCTTTATGGTTGTGAGATCTCTTTATGGTTGTGAGATCTCACCATATTGAGAGACTTTATGGTTGTGAGATCTCACCATATTGTGAGATCTCTTTATATTGAGGTTGTGATCTCACCATATTGTCCTCTCACCATATTGTCCTCACCATATTATGGTTGTGAGATCTCACCATATTGAGACTTTATGGTTGTGAGATCTCACCATTTGTCCTTTATGGTTGTGAGATCTCACCATATTGATGGTTGTGAGATCTCACCATATTGAGACTTTATGGTGAGATCTCACCATATTGAGACTTTATGGTTGTGAGATCACCATCACCATCAATATTGGAGACTTATGGTTGTGAGATCTCACCATTGCCCTTATGGTTGTGAGATCTCACCATGATTGACTTTATGGTGGTGAGATCTCACCATATTGCCTTTATTTGTGAGATCTCACCATATTGCCTTTATGGTTGTGAGATCTCACCATATTGAGACCCTTATGGTTGTGAGATCTCACCATATTGAGACTTTATGGTTGTGAGATCTCACCATATTGAGACTTTATGGTTGTGAGATCTCACCATATTGAGATGGTTGTGAGATCTCACCATATTGAGACTTTATGGTTGTGAGATCTCACCATTTGAGACTTTATGGTTGTGAGATCTCACCATATTGCCCTTTATGGTTGTGAGATCTCACCATATTGTCCTTTATGGTTGTGAGATCTCACCATATTGTCCTTTATGGTTGTGAGATCTCACCATATTGCCTTTATGGTTGTGAGATCTCACCATCTCACCATATTGTGAGATCTCACCATATTGTCTTTATGGTTGTGAGATCTCACCATATTGAGACTTTATGGTTGTGAGATCTCACCATATTGCCCTTTATGGTTGTGAGATCTCACCATATTGTCCTTTATGGTTGTGAGATCTCACCATATTGTCCTTTATGGTTGTGAGATCTCACCATATTGAGACTTTATGGTTGTGAGATCTCACCATATTGGTTGTGAGATCTTTATGGTTGTGAGATCTCACCATATTGTCCTTTATGGTTGTGAGATCTCACCATATTGAGACTTTATGGTTGTGAGATCTCACCATATTGTCCTTTATGGTTGTGAGATCTCACCATATTGAGACTTTATGGTTGTGAGATCTCACCATATTGTCCTTTATGGTTGTGAGATCTCACCATATTGCCCTTTATGGTTGTGAGATCTCACCATATTGAGACATTATGGTTGTGAGATCTCACCATATTGAGACTTTATGGTTGTGAGATCTCACCATATTGAGATCTCACCATTATTGATGGTTGTGAGATCTCACCATATTGAGACATTATGGTTGTGAGATCTGTGAGATCTCACCATATTGAGACTTTATGGTTGTGAGATCTCAGGATATTGTCCTTTATGGTTGTGAGATTCACCATATTGTCCTTATGGTTGTGAGATCTCACCATATTGAGACTTTATGGTTGTGAGATCTCACCATATTGAGACTTTATGGTTGTGAGATCTCACCATATTGTCCTTTATGGTTGTGAGATCTCACCATATTGAGACTTTATGGTTGTGAGATCTCACCATATTGCCCTTTATGGTTGTGAGATCTCACCATATTGAGACTTTGGTTGTGAGATCTCACCATATTGAGACTTTATGGTTGTGAGATCTCACCATATGGTTGTGAGATCTCACCATATTGAGACTTTATGGTTGTGAGATCTCACCATATTGTCCTTTATGGTTGTGAGATCTCACCATATTGAGACTTTATGGTTGTGAGATCTCACCATATTGAGACTTTATGGTTGTGAGATCTCACCATATTGAGACTTTATGGTTGTGAGATCTCACCATATTGTCCTTTATGGTTGTGAGATCTCACCATATTGTCCTTTATGGTTGTGAGATCTCACCATATTGAGACTTTATGGTTGTGATATCTCACCACATTGAGACTCTGCATGCAGTACTCTGCAAAAACATCCTCTGTGTACAACGTAAAACACCAAATAATGCATGACTATACCCGCTAATTATCAAAATCCAGACAAGAGCTGTTAAATTCCACAACCAGAACAGCAACACAATTATACCCAACCAAATCATGAGAAAACAAAAAGAGAATTACTTGACAACAACATTTCCACCCCGCTGATCCCCCCCACTGGGGCCCCACAAGGGTGCGTTCTGAGCCCTCTCCTGTACTCCCTGTTCAACATCTCCACCCCGCTGATCCCCCCCACTGGGGCCCCACAAGGGTGCGTTCTGAGCCCTCTCCTGTACTCCCTGTTCACCATCTCCACCCCGCTGATCCTCAACACTGGGGCCCCACAAGGGTGCGTTCTGAGCCCTCTCCTGTACTCCCTGTTCAACATCTCCACCCCGCTGATCCCCCCCACTGGGGCCCCACAAGGGTGCGTTCTGAGCCCTCTCCTGTACTCCCTGTTCACCATCTCCACCCCGCTGACCCTCCCCACTGGGGCCCCACAAGGGTGCGTTCTGAGCCCTCTCCTGTACTCCCTGTTCACCCACGACTGCGTGGCCACGCACGCCTCCAACTCAATCATCAAGTTTGCGGACGACACAACAGTGGTAGGCTTGATTACCAACAACGACGAGACGGCCTACAGGGAGGAGGTGAGGGCCCTCGGAGTGTGGTGTCAGGAAAATAACCTCACACTCAACGTCAACAAAACTAAGCAGATGATTGTGGACTTCAGGAAACAGCAGAGGGAACACCCCCCTATCCACATCGATGGAACAGTAGTGGAGAGGGTAGCAAGTTTTAAGTTCCTCGGCATACACATCACAGACAAACTGAATTGGTCCACTCACACAGACAGCATCGTGAAGAAGGCGCAGCAGCGCCTCTTCAACCTCAGGAGGCTGAAGAAATTCGGCTTGTCACCAAAAGCACTCACAAACTTCTACAGATGCACAATCGAGAGCATCCTGTCGGGCTGTATCACCGCCTGGTATGGCAACTGCTCCGCCCACAACCGTAAGGCTCTCCAGAGGGTAGTGAGGTCTGCACAACGCATCACCGGGGGCAAACTACCTGCCCTCCAGGACACCTACACCACCCGATGTTACAGGAAGGCCATAAAGATCATCAAGGACAACAACCACCCGAGCCACTGCCTGTTCACCCCGCTATCATCCAGAAGGCGAGGTCAGTACAGGTGCATCAAAGCTGGGACCGAGAGACTGAAAAACAGCTTCTATCTCAAGGCCATCAGACTGTTAAACAGCCACCACTAACATTGAGTGGCTGCTGCCAACACACTGACACTGACACTGACTCAACTCTAGCCACTTTAATAATGGGAATTGATGGGAAATGATGTCAAATATATCACTAGCCACTTTAAACAATGCTACCTTATATAATGTTACATACCCTACATTATTCATCTCATATGCATACGTATATACTGTACTCTATATCATCTACTGCATCCTTATGTAATACATGTATCACTAGCCACCTTAACTATGTCACTTTGTTTACATACTCATCTCATATGTATATACTGTACTCGATAACATCTACTGTATCTTGCCTATGCTGCTCTGTACCATCACTCATTCATATATCTTTATGTACATATTCTTTATCCCCTTACACTGTGTATAAGACAGTAGTTTTGGAATTGTTAGTTAGATTACTTGTTGGTTATTACTGCATTGTCGGAACTAGAAGCACAAGCATTTTGCTACACTCGCATTAACATCTGCTAACCATGTGTATGTGACAAATACAATTTGATTTGATTTGATTTGATTTTAACACATTGGAAAGAATTTACCAAAAAACAGCTGCCAGATGTATGACCATATTAGAGACACATATTTCCCTCAGATTACACAGACCCACAAAGAATTCGCATATCTACTGGGTGAAATTCCACAGTGTGCCGTCACAGCAGCAAGATTTGTGACCTGTTGCCACAAGAAAAGTGAAGAACACGCACCCCCAATAAAACCCATTTGAAGGAAAGAAAGAGAGAGAGAGAGAGAGAGAGAGAGAGAGAGAGAGAGAGAAGAGAGAGAGAGAGAGAGAGAGAGAGAGACAGAGAGAGGGACGGTATCTCCACCCTCCCACACACATACTACAGGAAGCTCTGCCTGCACCGTGTGTGTGTGCGTGTTTCACCTCCCACCACGTTAGGTCGGCATCGGCTCTTGTCAGTTCGATGACATCACCCATGGAGAGGTGCAGTGGTTGGCCGAACGCTACAGGGGGCGGAGGTAAACCATAGTACTCCTGACACACCTCCATTGTAGGAAGACCTGAGAGAGAGAGAGAGAGAGAGAGAGAGAGAGAGAGAGAGAGAGAGAGAAAGAGAGAGGAGAGAGAGAGAGAAAGAGAGAGGAGAGAGAGAGAGAAAGAGAGAGAGAGAGAGAGAGAGAGAGAGAGAGAGAGAGAGAGAGAGAGAGAGAGAGAGAGAGAGAGAGAGAGAGAGAGAGAGAGAGAGAGAAAGAGAGAGAGAGAGAGAGAGAGAGAGAGAGAGAGAGAGAGAGAGAGAGAGAGAGAGAGAGAGAGAGAGAGAGAGAGAGAGAGAGAGAGAGAGAGAGAGAGAGAGAGAGAGAGAGAGAGAGAGAGAGAGAGAGAGAGAGAGAGAGAGAGAGAGAGAGAGAGAGAGAGAGAGAGAGAGAGAGAGAGAGAGAGAGAGAGAGAGAGAGAGAGAGAGAGAGAGAGAGAGAGAGAGAAAGAGAGAGAGAGAGAGAGAGAGAGAGAGAGAGAGAAAATTTGTTAAATTCCACAACCACCTAAAAGGAAGTGATTCCCAAACCTGCCATCACCTACAGAGAGATGAACCTGGAGAAGAGTCCCCTTAGCAAGCTGGTCCTGGGGCTCTGTTCACAAACACAAACACACCCTACAGAGCCCCAGGACAACAGCACAATTAGACCCAACCAAATCATGAGAAAACAAAAAGATAATTACTTAACACATTGGAAATAATTAACAAAAAAACAGAGCAAACTAGAATGCTATTTGGCCCTAAACAGAGAATACACAGTGGCAGAATACCTGACCACTGTGACTAACCCAAACTTAAGGAAATCTTTGACTATGTACAGACTCAGTGAGCATAGCCTTGCTATTGAGAAAGGCCGCCGTAGGCAGACATGGCTCTCAAGAGAAGACAGGCTATGTGCTCACTGCCCACAAAATGAGGTGGAAACTGAGCTGCACTTCCTAACCTCCTGCCCAATGTATGACCATATTAGAGAGACATATTTCCCTGAGATTACACAGACCCACAAATAATTTCAAAAACAAATCACATTTTTATCTACTGGGTGAAATACCACAGTGTGTCATCACAGCAGCAATATTTGTGACCTGTTGCCACAAACAAAGACAAACCAGTGAAGAACAAACACCTGTTTTTATGTTGATTTATCTTCCCTTTTGTATTTTTGTTTAGTTCACTTTTGTTTATTATCTATTTCACTTGATTTGGCAAAGAATTTGAAAAACACATCCGATGTGGATGAACTCCCATATCTACTGGGTGAAATTCCGTGTGACATCACAGCAGCAAGATTTGTGACCTGTTGCCACGAGAAAAGGGCAACCAGTGAAGAACAAACACCATTGTAAATACAACCTATATTTATGTTTATTTATTTTCCCTTTTGTGCTTTAACGAGTTGTACATAATTCTAACACTGTACATATGAAATGTGTATATTTATTTGAAACTTGTGAGTGTAATGTTTACTGTTCATTTTTATTTGTTTATTATCTACCTCACTTGCTTTGACAATGTTAACATATGTTTCCCATGCCAATAAAGCCGCTTGAATTGAATCGAATTGAAATGAGTTAAAAAACGTTCCCATTCTAATCTAATCCCAACTTGATTCAGTTCTATAATGTTACTCTACTTCTGGGATCCTCACCTGGACTGGCTTGTCTGTGAGAAGCTGACTTCTTATTCTGTTGGAACAAGAAAGGTCACAGATATACAACCCACTAGAACAGACTCACAGATATACAACCCACTAGAACAGACTCACAGATATACAACCCACTAGAACAGACCCACAGATATACAACCCACTAGAACAGACCCACAGATATACAACCCACTAGAACAGACTCACAGATATACAACCCACTAGAACAGACCCACAGATATACAACCCACTAGAACAGACTCACAGATATACAACCCACTAGAACAGACCCACAGATATACAACCCACTAGAACAGACCCACAGATATACAACCCACTGGAACAGACTCACATATATACAACCCACTGGAACAGACTCACAGATATACAACCCACTAGAACAGACCCACAGATATACAACCCACTAGAACAGACTCACAGATATACAACCCACTAGAACAGACCCACAGATATACAACCCACTAGAACAGACCCACAGATATACAACCCACTGGAACAGACTCACAGATATACAACCCACTAGAACAGACCCACAGATATACAACCCACTAGAACAGACTCACAGATATACAACCCACTAGAACAGACCCACAGATATACAACCCACTAGAACAGACCCACAGATATACAACCCACTAGAACAGACTCACAGATATACAACCCACTAGAACAGACTCACAGATATACAACCCACTAGAACAGACTCACAGATATTACAACCCACGAGAACAGACCCACAGATATACAACCCACTAGAACAGACTCACAGATATACAACCCACTAGAACAGACCCACAGATATACAACCCACTAGAACAGACCCACAGATATACAACCCACTAGAACAGACTCATAGATATACAACCCACTAGAACAGACTCACAGATATACAACCCACTAGAACAGACTCACAGATATTACAACCCACGAGAACAGACCCACAGATATACAACCCACTAGAACAGACCCACAGATATACAACCCACTAGAACAGACTCACAGATATACAACCCACTAGAACAGACTCACAGATATACAACCCACTAGAACAGACTCACAGATATACAACCCACTAGAACAGACCCACAGATATACAACCCACTAGAACAGACTCACAGATATACAACCCACTAGAACAGACCCACAGATATACAACCCACTAGAACAGACTCACAGATATACAACCCACTAGAACAGACTCACAGATATACAACCCACTAGAACAGACTCACAGATATACAACCCACTAGAACAGACCCACAGATATACAACCCACTAGAACAGACCCACAGATATACAACCCACTAGAACAGACTCACAGATATACAACCCACTAGAACAGACTCACAGATATGTTCCGAGCTCACACAGTCATTACTCAGTAGTATAGTGACACGCTGCCAGATAAAGAGCCTCTGAAAGGAGCCTTACCTTCTTCACGTTCCCTGAGTGGTCTGAAATACAAAGCACAACACAGCTGAGTGTACAACTCTACACACACCTGCAGAAAACATAGTGTCAAAGAAAACACACACACACACACACACACACACACACACACA
>NW_026290854.1:235000-267500 GCF_023373465.1 Oncorhynchus keta | reverse complement strand
TATGGGAGAGGAACTCATGCTTGTCCTGTTACTATCAGTAAAGTCTGGGACAGGAACTCATGCTTGTCCTGTTAGTATCAGTAAAGTCTGGGAGAGGCACTCATGCTTGTCCTGTTAGTATCAGTAAAGTCTGGGAGAGGATATCATGCTTGTCCTGTTAGTAAAGTAAAGTGGAAGAGGAACTCATGCTTGTCCTGTTAGTAAAGTCTGGAAGAGGAACTCATGCTTGTCCTGTTAGTAAAGTCTGGAAGAGGAACTCATGCTTGTCCTGTTAGTATCAGTAAAGTCTGGGAGAGGAACTCATGCTTGTCCTGTTACTATCAGTAAAGTCTGGAAGAGGACCTCATGCTTGTCCTGTTAGTATCAGTAAAGTCTGGGAGAGGAACTCATGCTTGTCCTGTTACTATCAGTAAAGTCTGGGAGAGGAACTCATGCTTGTCCTGTTAGTATCAGTAAAGTCTGGGAGAGGCACTCATGCTTGTCCTGCTAGTATCAGTAAAGTCTGGGAGAGGATATCATGCTTGTCCTGTTAGTAAAGTATGGAAGAGGAACTCATGCTTGTCCTGTTAGTATCAGTAAAGTCTGGGAGAGGAACTCATGCTTGTCCTGTTAGTAAAGTCTGGAAGAGGAACTCATGCTTGTCCTGTTAGTATCAGTAAAGTCTGGGAGAGGAACTCATGCTTGTCCTGTTAGTATCAGTAAAGTCTGGGAGAGGAACTCATGCTTGTCCTGTTAGTATCAGTAAAGTCTGGAAGAGGAACTCATGCTTGTCCTGTTAGTATCAGTAAAGTCTGGGAGAGGAACTCATGCTTGTCCTGTTAGTATCAGTGAAGCCTGGAAGAGGACATCATGCTTGTCCTGTTAGTATCAGTAAAGTCTGGGAGAGGAACTCATGCTTGTCCTGTTAGTAAAGTCTGGAAGAGGACATCATGCTTGTCCTGTTAGTATCAGTAAAGTCTGGGAGAGGAACTCATGCTTGTCCTGTTAGTAAAGTCTGGGAGAGGAACTCATGCTTGTCCTGTTAGTAAAGTCTGGAAGAGGAACTCATGCTTGTCCTGTTAGTAAAGTCTGGAAGAGGAACTCATGCTTGTCCTGTTAGTAAAGCCTGGAAGAGGACATCATGCTTGTCCTGTTAGTATCAGTAAAGTCTGGGAGAGGAACTCATGCTTGTCCTGTTAGTATCAGTAAAGTCTGGAAGAGGACATCATGCTTGTCCTGTTAGTATCAGTAAAGTCTGGGAGAGGAACTCATGCTTGTCCTGTTAGTATCAGTAAAGTCTGGGAGAGGTACTCATGCTTGTCCTGTTAGTATCAGTGAAGCCTGGAAGAGGACATCATGCTTGTCCTGTTAGTATCAGTAAAGTCTGGGAGAGGAACTCATGCTTGTCCTGTTAGTAAAGTCTGGAAGAGGAACTCATGCTTGTCCTGTTAGTAAAGTATGGAAGAGGACATCATGCTTGTCCTGTTAGTACCAGTAAAGTCTGGGAGAGGAACTCATGCTTGTCCTGTTAGTAAAGTCTGGGAGAGGAACTCATGCTTGTCCTGTTAGTAAAGTCTGGAAGAGGAACTCATGCTTGTCCTGTTAGTAAAGCCTGGAAGAGGACATCATGCTTGTCCTGTTAGTATCAGTAAAGTCTGGAAGAGGAACTCATGCTTGTCCTGTTAGTATCAGTAAAGTCTGGGAGAGGCACTCATGCTTGTCCTGTTAGTATCAGTGAAGCCTGGAAGAGGACATCATGCTTGTCCCGTTAGTATCAGTAAAGTCTGGGAGAGGAACTCATGCTTGTCCTGTTAGTAAAGTCTGGAAGAGGAACTCATGCTTGTCCTGTTAGTAAAGTCTGGGAGAGGAACTCATGCTTGTCCTGTTAGTATCAGTAAAGTCTGGGAGAGGAACTCATGCTTGTCCTGTTAGTAAAGCCTGGAAGAGGAACTCATGCTGGTCCTGTTAGTATCAGTGAAGCCTGGAAGAGGACATCATGCTTGTCCTGTTAGTATCAGTGAAGCCTGGAAGAGAAAGGTCAACTCACTCTCATGGCGTCTAGAGCTGTCCGAAGGTTTTCTTTCTCTGTATTGCTGGAGGTGTGTTTCACCAGCTCCTGGTAATCACATTAGTAACACTATTACTAACACTATCACACTATTAACACTATTACTAACACTATCACACTATTAACACTAATACTAACACTATCACATTATTAACACTATTACTAACACTATCACACTATTAACACTATTACTAACACTATCACACTATTAACACTATTACTAACACTATCACACTATTAACACTATTACTAACCCTATCACATTATTAACACTATTACTAACACTATCACATTATTAACACTATTACTAACACTATCACACTATTAACACTATTACTAACACTATCACACTATTAACACTATTACTAACACTATCACATTATTAACACTATTACTATTAACGCTACTTCTGAAACTATCTCCTGTTGTAACCCCTAACCAGCCTGTTCAACCTCTCTTTCATATCGTCTGAGATCCCCAAGGATTGGAAAGCTGCCGCAGTCATCCCCCTCTTCAAAGGGGAGACACCCTGGACCCAAACTGCTATAGACCTATATCCATCCTGCCCTGCCTATCTAAGGTCTTGGCCAAGTCAACAAACAGGTCACTGACCATCTCAATCCCACCGTACCTTCTCCGCTGTGCAATCTGGTTTCCGAGCCGGTCACGGGTGCACCTCAGCCACACTCAAGGTACTAAATGATATCATAACCGCCATCGATAAAAGACAATACTGTGCAGCCGTCTTCATCGACCTGCCAAGGCTTTCGACTCTGTCAACCACCAAATTCTTATCGGTAGACTCAACAGCCCCGGTTTTTCGGAACTGCCTTGCCTGGTCACTGTTTGCAGACAGAGTTCAGTGTGTCAAATAGAGGGCATGCTGTCCGGTCCTCTGGCAGTCTCTATGGGGGTGCCACAGGGTTCATGCTCTTTTCTCTGTATATATCAATGATGTTGCTCTTGCTGCGGGCGATTCCCTGATCCACCTCTACGCAGACGACACCATTCTATATACTTTCGGCCCGTCATTGGACACTGTGCTATCAAACCTCCAAACGAGCTTCAATGCCATACAGCACTCCTTCCGTGGCCTCCAACTGCTCTTAAACGCGAGTAAAACCAAATGCATGCTTTTCAACCGATGCTTGCACCCGCATGCCCGTAGCATCACCACCCTGGATGGTTCCAACCTTGAATATGTGGACATCTATAAGTACCTAGGTGTCTGGCTAGACTGCAAACTCTCCTTCCAGACTCACATCAAACATAAAAAAATCAAATCCAGAGTCGGCTTTCTATTCCGCAACAAAGCCTCCTTCACTCACGCCGCCAAACTTACCCTAGTAAAACTGACTCTCCTACCGATCCTCGACGATGTCATCTACAAAATGGCTTCCAACACTCTACTCAGCAAACTGGATGCAGTCTATCACAGTGCCATCTGTTTGGTTACCAAATCACCTTATACCACCCACCACTGCGACTTGTATGCTCTAGTCGCCTGGCCCTCACTACAATTCCTGGCCAGACCCACTGGCTCCAGGTCATTTACAAGTCCATGCTAGGTAAAGCTCCGCCTTATCTAGTTCACTGGTCACGATGGCAACACCCATCCGTAACGCGCTCCAGCAGGTGTATCTCACTGATCATCCCTAAAGCCAACACCTCATTTGGCCGCCTTCGTTAGTACTCTGCTGCCTGTGACTGGAACACTTGCAAAATCTTTGAAGTCACTTTTATCTCCCTCACCAACTTCAAACATCAGCTATCCGAGCAGCTAACTGATCGCTGCAGCTGTACATAGTCTATAGGTAAATAGCTCACCCTTTTTCACCTACCTCATTCCCATACTGTTTTTATACTGTTTTTATTTATTTACTTTTCTGCTCTTTTGCACACTAATATCTCTACCTGTACATGCCCATCTGATCATTTATCACTCCACTTAATCTGCAAAATTGTATTATTCGCCTACTCCTCATGCCTTTTGCACACATTGTATATAGACTGCCCATTTTTTTCTACATTGACTAATTGTTTACTCTATGTGTAACTCTGTGTTGTCTGTTCACACTGCTATGCTTTATCTTGGCCAGGTCAGTTAAATAGAACTTGTTCTCAACTAGCCTACCTGGTTAAATAAAGGTGAAATAAAAAAATAAAACTAACACTATCACACTATTAACACTATTACTAACACTATCACACTATTAACACTATTACTAACACTATCACATTATTAACACTACTACTAACACTATCACACTATTAACACTATTACTAACACTATCACACTATTAACACTATTACTAACACTATCACATTATTAACACTATTACTAACACTATCACACTATTAACACTATTACTAACACTATCACACTATTAACACTATTACTAACACTATCACATTATTAACACTATTACTAACACTATCACACTATTAACACTATTACTAACACTATCACACTATTAACACTATTACTAACACTATCACATTATTAACACTATTACTAACACTATCACACTATTAACACTATTACTAACACTATCACACTATTAACACTATTACTAACACTATCACATTATTAACACTATTACTAACACTATCACACTATTAACACTAATACTAACACTATCACACTATTAACACTGATGCATGTAAACCACGTGTGTGTTAAGAAAACACACACACACACACACACACACACACACACACACACACACACACACACACACACACCACACACACACACACACACACACACACACACACACACACACACACACACACTGTGTACCTGGAGCAGTAGGTGGTATTTGAGGACTCTCTGCATGGGAACCATGAGTAGATCACGCAGAGAGAACCTGCCACTGTTAGCCCTCTTAGAGCACTCCTAGAGAGGGGAGGGGAGAGGAGAGGAGAGGAGAGGAGAGGGAGAGGAGAGGAGAGGAGAGGAGAGGAGAGGAGAGGAGAGAAGGGAGGGAGGGATCAGTTCAGTGTAAATTAAAAGAGAATAAGCGTATCCACCTCTCTGTCCTCCATGTTTGATATGGGTGATGTATCCACCACTATTCTCACCTCTAGTTTCATCTTAACTCCTTCCTTCATGGCGGACATCTTGTCCAGGTGTTTAGTAGCTGCTTCCACCTGACTGCAGTACCGCCCATACGGCAACAACCTGGGAGAGAGAGGTATATTTCAGCAATAAGGCCGAAGGGGTGTGGTATATGGCCAATATACCACGGCTAAGGGCTGATCTTAGGTAAGACGCAAGAGCCTGAATACAGCCCTTAGCCGTGGTATATGGCCAATATACCACGGCTAAGGGCTGTTCTTAGGTAAGACGCAAGAGCCTGGTCACAGCTCTTAGCCGTGGTATATTGGCCATATATCACAAACCCCTGAGGTGCCTTACTGCTGTTATAAACTGGTTACCAGTGTAATTAAAGCAGTAAAAACAAATGTCATACATGTGGTCTGATATACCACGGCTGTCAGCCAATCAGCATTCAGGGCGGGAACAAGACAGTTTATAATCATTTTACATAATCTTTCCAGCCCTTATGTTACTCTTCCGATGGCATTGAGGAGTACACCACATCAGTCACTGGCTTTATCAATAAGTGCATCGAGGACGTCGTCTCCACTGTGACTGTACGTACATACCCCAACCAGAAGCCATGGATTACAGGCAACATTCGCACTGAGCTAAAGGGTAGAGCTGCCGCTTTCAAGGAGCGGGACTCTAACCCAGAAGCTTATAAGAAATCCCGCTATGCCCTCCGACGAACAATCAAACAGGCAAAGCGTCAATACAGGACTAAGATTGAATCATACTACACCGGCTCCGAAGCTCGTCTTATGTGGCAGGGCTTGCAAACTATTACAGACTACAGAGGGAAGCACAGCCGTGAGCTGCCCAGTGACACGAGCCTACCAGACGAGCTAAATCACTTCTACGCTAGCTTCGAGGCAAGCAACACTGAGGCATGCATGAGAGCATCAGCTGTTCCGGACGACTGTGTGATCACGCTCTCCATAGCCGACGTGAGTAAGACCTTTAAACAGGTCAACATACACAAGGCTGCAGGGCCAGATGGATTAGCAGGACATGTGCTCCAGGCATGCGCTGACCATGACTACAGACCCGTAAATGACCAACATCACCAACAATAATATATGCCATTTAGCTGACGCTTTTATCCAAAGCGACTTACAGTCATGTGTGCATACATTCTACGTATGGGTGGTCCCGGGGATCGAACCCACTACCCTGGCGTTACAAGCGCCATGCTCTACCAACTGAGCCACAGAAGGACCACGAACAAACGAGAATGGTCCAAACACACCAAGACAGTCGTGAAGAGGGCACGACAAACCTATTCCCCCTCAGGAGACTAAAAGGATTTGGCATGGGTCCTCAGATCCTCAAAGGTTCTACAGCTGCAACATCGACAGCATCTGGTTGCATCACTGCCTGGTACAGCAATTGCTTGGTCTCTGACCGCAAGGCACTACAGAGGGTAGTGAGTACGGCCCAGTACATCACTGGGGCCGAGCTTCCTGCCATCCAGGACCTCTACACCAGGCAGTGTCAGAGAAAGGCCCTAAAAATTGTCCAGCCACCCCAGTCATAGACTGTTCTCTCTACTACTGCATGACAAGTAGTACCGGAGTGCCAAGTCTAGGACCAAAAGGGCTTCTCAACAGCTTCTACCCCCAAACCATAAGACTCCTGAACAGGTAATAAAATGGCTACCCGGACTATTTGCATTGTGTTCCCCCCCCAACCCCTCTTTTACGCTGCTGCTACTCACTGTTTATCTTTATGCATAGTCACTATAATTATACACTCATGTACATACTACCTCAACTGGGCCAACCAACCAGTGTCTACTGTATATAGCCTCTCTACTGTATATAGCCTCTCTACTGTATATAGCCTCACTACTGTTATAGCCTCTCTACTGTATATAGCCTCTCTACTGTATATAGCCTCTCTACTGTATATAGCCTCACTACTGTATATAGCCTCACTACTGTTATAGCCTCTCTACTTTTATAGCCTCTCTACTGTATATAGCCTCTCTACTGTATATAGCCTCTCTACTGTATATAGCCTCTCTACTGTATATAGCCTCTCTACTGTATATAGCCTCTCTACTGTATATAGCCTCTCTACTGTTATAGCCTCTCTACTTTATAGCCTCTCTACTGTATATAGCCTCTCTACTGTATATAGCCTCTCTACTGTATATAGCCTTGCTACTTTTATAGCCTCGCTACTTTTATAGCCTCTCTACTGTATATAGCCTCGCTACTTTTATAGCCTCGCTACTTTTATAGCCTCTCTACTGTATTTAGCCTCTCTACTGTATATAGCCTCTCTACTGTATATAGCCTCTCTACTGTATATAGCCTCTCTACTGTATATAGCCTCTCTACTGTATTTAGCCTCTCTACTGTATATAGCCTGTCTTTTTACTGTTGTTTTATTTCTTTACCTACCTATTGTTCACCTAATACCTTTCTGTTGGTTAGAGCCTGTAAGTAAGTATTTCACTGTAAAGTTTCTACACCTGTTGTATTCAGCATTTTACTGTAAGGTCTACTACACCTGTTGTATTCAGCATTTCACTGTAAGGTCTACTACACCTGTTGTATTCAGCATTTCACTGTAAGGTCTACTACACCTGTTGTATTCAGCATTTCACTGTACGGTCTACTACACCTGTTGTATTCAGCATTTCACTGTAAGGTCTACTACACCTGTTGTATTCAGCATTTCACTGTAAGGTCTACTACACCTGTTGTATTCAGCATTTCACTGTAAGGTCTACTACACACCTGTTGTATTCAGCATTTCACTGTAAGGTCTCTACACCTGTTGTATTCAGCATTTCACTGTAAGGTCTACTACACCTGTTGTATTCAGCATTTCACTGTAAGGTCTACTACACCTGTTGTATTCAGCATTTCACTGTAAGGTCTACTACACCTGTTGTATTCAGCATTTCACTGTAAGGTCTACTACACCTGTTGTATTCAGCATTTCACTGTAAGGTCTACTACACCTGTTGTATTCAGCATTTCACTGTACGGTCTACTACACCTGTTGTATTCAGCATTTCACTGTACGGTCTACTACACCTGTTGTATTCAGCATTTCACTGTACGGTCTACTACACCTGTTGTATTCAGCATTTCACTGTACGGTCTACTACACCTGTTGTATTCAGCATTTCACTGTACGGTCTACTACACCTGTTGTATTCAGCATTTCACTGTAAGGTCTACTACACCTGTTGTATTCAGCATTTCACTGTAAGGTCTCTACACCTGTTGTATTCAGCATTTCACTGTAAGGTCTACTACACCTGTTGTATTCAGCATTTCACTGTAAGGTCTACTACACCTGTTGTATTCAGCATTTCACTGTAAGGTCTACTACACCTGTTGTATTCAGCATTTCACTGTAAGGTCTCTACACCTGTTGTATTCAGCATTTCACTGTAAGGTCTACTACACCTGTTGTATTCAGCATTTCACTGTAAGGTCTACTACACCTGTTGTATTCAGCATTTCACTGTAAGGTCTCTACACCTGTTGTATTCAGCATTTCACTGTAAGGTCTCTACACCTGTTGTATTCAGCATTTCACTGTAAGGTCTCTACACCTGTTGTATTCAGCATTTCACTGTAAGGTCTACTACACCTGTTGTATTCAGCATTTCACTGTAAGGTCTACTACACCTGTTGTATTCAGCATTTCACTGTAAGGTCTACTACACCTGTTGTATTCAGCATTTCACTGTAAGGTCTACTACACCTGTTGTATTCGGCGCACGTGACAAAAACACTTTGATTTGATTTGATATTTCTCTACCTCTCTTTGTAGTTGATGAAGACTTGGTAAAGGTTCTCGGCATTCAGGGTGAAGATCGAGGTCTGGATCTCCCCCAGCAGACTACGATGGGTTACAGCCAGATCCTACACAGAGAGTCAGAGAGGGAGGGAGAGAGGGGATAAGAGGGGAATAGGAGGGAAATGATGACTTCATATGTTGGGGGCTGTCTCACACACAGTTTACCCTGTACACACAGTTTACCCTACACACACAGTTTACCCTACACACACAGTTTACCCTACACACATTTTACCCTACACACACACAGTTTACCCTACACACACAGTTTACCCTGTACACACACAGTTTACCCTACACACACAGTTTACCCTACACACACAGTTTACCCAACACACACAGTTTACCCAACACACACAGTTTACCCTACACACACAGTTTACCCTACACACACAGTTTACCCTACACACACATTTTACCCTACACACACAGTTTACCCTACACACACAGTTTACCCTACACACACACACACAGTTTACCCTACACACACACACAGTTTACCCTACACACACACAGTTTACCATACACACACAGTTTACCCTACACACACAGTTTACCCTACACACACAGTTTACCCTACACACACAGTTTACCCTACACACACACAGTTTACCCTACACACACAGTTTACCCTGTACACACACAGTTTACCCTACACACACACAGTTTACCCTACACACACAGTTTACCCTGTACACACACAGTTTACCCAACACACACGGTTTACCCTGTGCACACATTTTACCCTACACACACAGTTTACCCTACACACACACACAGTTTACCCTACACACACACATTCTTACCCTACACACACACAATTTACCCTGTACACATAGTTTACCCTGTACACACACACAGTTTACCCTACACACAAAGTTTACCCTGTACACACACAGTTTACCCTGTACACACACAGTTTACCCTGCACACAGTTTATCCTGCACACAGTTTACCCTGTACACACACAGTTTACCCTACACACACGGTTTACCCTACACACACACAGTTTACCCTACACACACACAGTTTACCCTACACACACAGTTTACCCTGCACACACAGTTTACCCTACACACAGTTTACCCTGTACAGACAGTTTACCCTGTAAACACACAGTTTACCCTGTAAACACACAGTTTACCCTACACACACACACAGTTTACCCTACACACAGTTTACCCTGTACACACAGTTTACCCTGTACACACAGTTAACCCTGTACACACAGTTTACCCTACACACACACAGTTTACCCTACACACACACAGTTTACCCTACACACACACAGTTTACCCCACACACGCAGTTTACCCTACACACACAGTTTACCCTACACACACACAATTTACCCTACACACACACACAGTTTAACCTACACACACACACACACACAATTTACCCCACACACACAGTTTACCCTACACACACACAGTTTACCATACACACACAGTTTACCCTACACACACAGTTTACCCTGTACACACACAGTTTACCCTACACACACACAGTTTACCCTACACACACACAGTTTACCCTACACACACACAGTTTACCCTACACACACAGTTTACCCTACACACACAGTTTACCCTGCACACACAGTTTACCCTACACACAGTTTACCCTGTACATACACAGTTTACCCTACACACACACAGTTTACCATACACACACAGTTTACCCTACACACACAGTTTACCCTACACACACAGTTTACCCTACACACACACAGTTTACCCTACACACACACAGTTTACCCTACACACACAGTTTACCCTACACACACAGTTTACCCCACACACACACAGTTTACCCTACACACACAGTTTACCCTACACACACAGTTTACCCTACACACACACAGTTTACCCTACACACACACAGTTTACCCTACACACACACAGTTTACCCTACACACACAGTTTACCCTACACACACAGTTTACCCTACACACACAGTTTACCCTACACACACAGTTTACCCTACACACACACAGTTTACCCTACACACACAGTTTAACCTGTACACACACAGTTTACCCTACACACACACAGTTTACCCTACACACACAGTTTACCCTGTACACACACAGTTTACCCAACACACACGGTTTACCCTGTGCACACATTTTACCCTACACACACAGTTTACCCTACACACACACACAGTTTACCCTACACACACATTCTTACCCTACACACACACAATTTACCCTGTACACACAGTTTACCCTGTACATACACGCAGTTTACCCTAAACACAAAGTTTACCCTGTACACACACAGTTTACCCTGCACACAGTTTATCCTGCACACAGTTTACCCTACACACACACAGTTTACCCTACACACACAGTTTACCCTACACACACACAGTTTACCCTACACACACAGTTTACCCTACACACACAGTTTACCCTGCACACACAGTTTACCCTACACACACAGTTTACCCTGTACACACAGTTTACCCTGTAAACACACAGTTTACCCTGTAAACACAAAGTTTAACCTACACACACACAGTTTACCCTACACACAGTTTACCCTGTACACACAGTTTACCCTGTACACACAGTTAACCCTGTACACACAGTTTACCCTACACACACACAGTTTACCCTACACACACACAGTTTACCCTACACACACACAGTTTACCCCACACACACAGTTTACCCTACACACACAGTTTACCCTACACACACACAATTTACCCTACACACACACACAGTTTAACCTACACACACACACACACACAATTTACCCCACACACACAGTTTACCCTACACACACACAGTTTACCATACACACACAGTTTACCCTACACACACAGTTTACCCTGTACACACACAGTTTACCCTACACACACAGTTTACCCTACACACACACAGTTTACCCTACACACACACAGTTTACCCTACACACACAGTTTACCCTACACACACAGTTTACCCTGCACACACAGTTTACCCTACACACAGTTTACCCTGTACATACACAGTTTACCGTACACACACACACAGTTTACCATACACACACAGTTTACCCTACACACACAGTTTACCCTACACACACAGTTTACCCTACACACACACAGTTTACCCTACACACACAGTTTACCCTACACACACAGTTTACCCTGCACACACAGTTTACCCTACACACAGTTTACCCTACACACACACAGTTTACCCTACACACACAGTTTACCCTACACACAGTTTACCCTACACACAGTTTACCCTACACACACACAGTTTACCCTACACACACACAGTTTACCCTACACACACAGTTTACCCTACACACACAGTTTACCCTACACACACAGTTTACCCTACACACACACAGTTTACCCTACACACACAGTTTACCCTACACACACAGTTTACCCTGCACACACAGTTTACCCTACACACAGTTTACCCTGTACATACACAGTTTACCCTGTAAACACACAGTTTACCCTACACACACAGTTTACCCTGTACACACAGTTTACCCAACACACACGGTTTACCCTGTGCACACATTTTACCCTACACACACATAGTTTACCCTACACACACACAGTTTACCCCACACACACACAGTTTACCCTACACACACAGTTTACCCTGTACACACACAGTTTACCCTACACACACACAGTTTACCCTACACACACAGTTTACCCTACACACACAGTTTACCCTACACACACAGTTTACCCTACACACACAGTTTACCCTACACACACAGTTTACCCTACACACACAGTTTACCCTGCACACACAGTTTACCCTACACACACAGTTTACCCTGTACATACACAGTTTACCCTGTAAACACAGTTTACCCTGTACACACACACAGTTTACCCTACACACACAGTTTACCCTACACACACAGTTTACCCTGTACACACACAGTTTACCCTACAAACACAGTTTACCCTGTACACACACAGTTTACCCTACACCACACACAGTTTACCCTACACACACACAGTTTACCCTACACACACACAGTTTACCCTACACACACAGTTTACCCTGTACACACACAGTTTACCCTACGCACACACACAGTTTACCCTACACACACAGTTTACCCTACACACACAGTTTACCCTATACACACACACAGTTTACCCTACACACTCAGTTTACCCTACACACACACAGTTTACCCTGTAAACACAAAGTTTACCCAACACTGTCACGTTCTGACCTTTATTTCCTTTGTTTTGTATTTATTTAGTATGGTCAGGGCGTGAGTTGGGTGGGCAGTCTATGTTTGTTTTTCTATGATTTGGGTATTTCTATGTTTCGGCCTAGTATGGTTCTCAATCAGAGGCAGGTGTCATTAGTTGTCTCTGATTGAGAATCATACTTAGGTAGCCTGGGTTGCACTGTTTGTTTGTGGGTGATTGTCTATGTTGATGGCTTGTTTCAGCTCACATTAGCGTCACGGTTGTTATTTTGTTTACTGTTTTTGTATCGTGTTTCAGTGTTCAGTTCTTTCTTTAATTAAACATTCAACATGAACACATATCACGCTGCATATTGGTCCTCCGATCCTTCTCGCCTCTCCTCTTCAGATGAAGAGGAGGACGACTGTGACAAACACACACAGTTTACCCTGTACACACATTTTACCCTACACACACAGTTTACCCTACACACACACACAGTTTACCCTACACACACAGTTTACCCTGTACACACACAGTTTACCCTACACACACAGTTTACCCTACACACACACAGTTTACCCTACACACACAGTTTACCCTACACACACAGTTTACCCTACACACACAGTTTACCCTGTACACACACAGTTTACCCTACACACACACACAGTTTACCCTACACACACAGTTTACCCTACACACACAGTTTACCCTACACACACAGTTTACCCTGTACACACACAGTTTACCCGACACACACACACAGTTTACCCTACACACACAGTTTACCCTACACACACAGTTTACCCTACACACACAGTTTACCCTGTACACACACAGTTTACCCTGTACACACACAGTTTACCCTACACACACACACAGTTTACCCTACACACACACACAGTTTACCCTACACACACAGTTTACCCTACACACACAGTTTACCCTGTACACACACAGTTTACCCTACACACACAGTTTACCCTACACACACAGTTTACCCTGTACACACACAGTTTACCCTACACACACACAGTTTACCCTACACACACAGTTTACCCTGTACACACACAGTTTACCCTACACACACACAGTTTACCCTACACACACAGTTTACCCTACACACACAGTTTACCCT
Source organism: Oncorhynchus keta (assembly GCF_023373465.1). NCBI lineage: Eukaryota > Metazoa > Chordata > Actinopteri > Salmoniformes > Salmonidae > Oncorhynchus > Oncorhynchus keta. Next base: position 253,202 of record NW_026290854.1, on the reverse strand, counting down.
ACACACACAGTTTACCCTACACACACAGTTTACCCTACACACACAGTTTACCCTACACACACAGTTTACCCTGTACACACACAGTTTACCCTGCACACACACAGTTTACCCTACACACACACAGTTTACCCTACACACACAGTTTACCCGACACACACAGTTTACCCTACACACACATTTTACCCGACACACACAGTTTACCCTGTACACACACAGTTTACCCTACACACACAGTTTACCCTACACACACACAGTTTACCCTACACACACAGTTTACCCTACACACACAGTTTACCCTACACACACAGTTTACCCTACACACACAGTTTACCCTACACACACACAGTTTACCCTACACACACAGTTTACCCTGTACACACACAGTTTACCCTACACACACAGTTTACCCTGTACACACACAGTTTACCCTACACACACAGTTTACCCTACACACACAGTTTACCCTACACACACAGTTTACCCTACACACACACAGTTTACCCGACACACACCTAGATGAAGGGGGGGAGATGAGTTAAAGAGGTTTTAAAGCATTGAGACTCATGAGACATGGATTGTGTGTCATTCAGCGGGCGACTAAACATGTAAGTGCCTTTGAACAGGGTAGTAGGTGCCAGGGTCACAGGGGTTTGTGTCAAGAACTGCAGCGCTGCTGGGTTTTTCACGCTCAACAGTTTCCCCGTGTGCAGCAAGAATGATCCACCACCCAAAGGACGTCCAGCCAACTGGACACAACTGTGGGAAGCGTTAGAGTCAACATGGGCCAGCGTCCCAGTGGAAAGGGACGCTGGCAAGGGCAACTACATTTGATTAGAAAGGTGTTCTTAATGTTTGGTTTAGTCAGAGTATAAACACAATACTATATACAGAAGGAAGAACAGAACATACCGCCGTGTTGATGAAGATGCTCTCTATGTCGTGAGGCTGAAGGAACTTCTGGAGGGGCTTCATGAAGTGCTACACACACAGAGAGACAGAGAGAGAGAGAGAGAGACAGACAGAGAGAGACAGAGAGAGAGAGAGAGAGAGAGAGAGAGAGAGAGAGAGAGAGAGAGAGAGAGAGAGAGAGAGACAGTTCAGTTTGACAGGAGAGAGAGAGAAAGAGAGAGAGAGACCGAGAGATAGAGACCGAGAGAGAGAGAGACAGAGAGCGAGAGAGAGGGAGAACAGAGAAAGAGAGAAGGAGGACAAAGAGAAAGAGAGAAGGAGGACAGAGAAAGAGAGAAGGAGGACAGAGAGAAAGAGAGAAGGAGGACAGAGAGAAAGAGAGAAGAAGGGACATAGAGAAAGAGAGGAGGACAGAGAGAAAGAGAGAATGAGGACAGAGAAAGACAGGAGGACAGAGAGAAAGAGAGAAGGAGGACAGAGAGAAAGAGGACAGAGCGAAAGAGAGAAGGAGGACAGAGAGAAAGAGGACAGAGAGAAAGAGAGGAGGACAGAGAGAAAGAGAGAATGAGGACAGAGAAAGACAGGAGGACAGAGAGAGAGAGAGAAGGAGGACAGAGAGAAAGAGGACAGAGCGAAAGAGAGAAGGAGGACAGAGAGAAAGAGGACAGAGAGAAAGAGAGGAGGACAGAGAGAAAGAGAGAATGAGGACAGAGAGAAAGAGGACAGAGAGAAAGAGAGGAGGACAGAGAGAGAGAGAGAAGGAGGACAGAGAGAAAGAGAACAGAGAGAAAGAGAGAAGGAGGACAGAGAGAAACAGTAATACCTGTAATATGGACTCCAGGAGGACAGAGAGAGAGAGAGTAATACCTGTAATATGGACTCCAGGAGGACAGAGAGAAACAGTAATACCTGTAATATGGACTCCAGGAGGACAGAGAGAAACAGTAATACCTGTAATATGGACTCCAGGAGGACAGAGAGAAACAGTAATACCTGTAATATGGACTCCAGGAGGACAGAGAGAAACAGTAATACCTGTAATATGGACTCCAGGAGGACAGAGAGAAACAGTAATACCTGTAATATGGACTCCAGGAGGACAGAGAGAAACAGTAATACCTGTAATATGGACTCCAGGAGGACAGAGAGAAACAGTAATACCTGTAATATGGACTCCAGCGTGTCAGTGTATTTCTCCTCTGTCAGTCTGATCTCCTGCAGGCAGCATTCTCTCTTATCCACCTCCATCTTCTGCTGAACCATAACACAACCACAGCACAACCATAACACAACCATAACACAACCATAACACAACCATAACACAACCATAACACAACCATAACACAACCATAACAAAACCATAACACAACCAATACACAACCATAAAATGACCATTCCCGAGTGTAAAAACAGCTCCCCCATCCTTTAAGTGTGAAAACAACGTAGCTCAGTTAACACATCTCTGGTAGTATTGACCGTTGTCTTCTCTCACCGTCTCCGATGGCTCATCGGCCCTCATCAGGTCTTCATATATCTCATCCCCCTCATTCTCCTCATCCTCCACACAGTCATAAAGGTCATCATCCTCGTCCACTGTTTCACTGAGAGGGGGAGAGAGGGGAGGGAGAGAGAGAGTGGGGAGGGACAGAGAGAGAGAGGAGGAAGAGAGAGTGGAGGGAGAGAGAAAGGGGGTGAGAGAGGGAGGGAAGGAGAGGGGAGGGAGGGAAGGAGATGAGAGGGGAGGGGAGGGAGAGAGAGGGGGGGGGGGAGGGAGAGGAGGGAGAGAGAGAGGAGGGAGAGAGATGGGGGAGAGAGGGGGAGAGAGAGGGAGGGAGAGAGGGAGGGAAGGAGATGAGAGGGGGGAGGGAGAGAAAGGGGGGAGGGAGAGAAAGGGGAGGGAGAGAGAGAGGGGAGGGAGGGAGAGAGAGAGGAGGAGGATGAGAGAGATGGGAGGGAGAGAGAAAGGGGGGGGGAGAGAGAGGGGGAGGAAGGGAGAGAGAGGGGAGGAAGGGAGAGAGAGGGAGGAGGATGAGAGAGAGGGGAGGGAGAGAGAAAGGGAGGGGAGAGAGGGGGGAGGGAGAGAGAGAGGGGGGAGGGAGAGGGAGGGAGGGAGAGAGGGGAGGGAGGGAGAGAGAGAGAGGAGGATGAGAGAGAGGGGAGGAAGAGAGAAAGGGGAGGGGGGGAGAGAGAGGGGAGGAAGGGAGAGAGAGTAGGATGAGAGAGAGGGGAGGGAGAGAGAAAGGGGAGGGGGAGAGAGAGGGGAGGAAGGGAGAGAGAGGAGGATGAGAGAGAGGGGAGGGAGAGAGAAAGGGGAGGGGGAGAGAGAGGGAGGAAGGGAGAGAGAGGAGGATGAGAGAGAGGGGAGGGAGAGAGAAAGGGGAGGGGGAGAGAGAGGGGAGGAAGGGAGAGAGAGGAGGATGAGAGAGAGGGGAGGGAGAGAGAAAGGGGAGGGGGAGAGAGAGGGGAGGAAGGGAGAGAGAGGAGGATGAGAGAGAGGGGGGGAGGGAGAGAGAAAGGGGAGGGGGAGAGAGAGGGGAGGAAGGGAGAGAGAGGGAGGATCAAATTAGTCATTATGATTCAACATCACATGGGGCGGTTAGAGAGTTGGACTAGTAACCGCAAGGTTGCAAGTTCAAATCCCCGGGCCTGTTCTGCCCCTGAACAGGCAGTTAACCGTTCTGCACAGCACTGTTCCTAGGCCGTCATTGAAAATAAGAATTTTTTCTTAACTGACTTGCCTAGTTAAATAAAGGTACAATTTAAAAAAAAATGTTTTAAACACACACACACAGTAACTTACTCAATCTGGTCAGAGAGACCGTTGTAGATATCATCATCAGCAATACAGCCATCTATTGGGAAAGACCTGGAGAGAGAGAGAGGGGAGAGATGGGGGAGGTGGAGAGAGATGGGGGAGATGGGGAGATGGGGGAGGTGGGGAGAGAGAGAGCGGGGAGAGAGAGAGGGAGAGAGAGAGAGGAGGGGGGAGGTGGGGAGAGAGAGAGAGAGAGAGAGAGAGAGAGAGAGAGAGAGAGAGAGAGAGAGAGAGAGAGAGAGAGATGGGGAGAGAGAGAAGACATGAAGGTAGTGTTCTACGTTCCAATAAAGAAGAAAGGAGAATGGTTGAGTTTATAAAGGTAGTGTTCTACATTCCAAGAAAGGAGAATGGTTGAGTTTATAAAGGTAGTGTTCTACGTTCCAATAAAGAAGAAAGGAGAATGGTTGAGTTTATAGAGTAACTTACTGGAAACCCTTCTGGATGGAGATGGGGGACTGGGACAGAATGGACAAGGTATCTATCACCTGAAACACAGACATACAGGGGTGACATAGAGAGACATGGGATGACATACAGGGACATGGGATGACATAGAGAGATGTGAGATGACATAGAGAGACATGGGATGACATAGAGAGACATGGGATGACATACAGGGACATGGGATGACATAGAGAGACATGGGATGACATAGAGAGACATGGGATGACATAGAGAGACATGGGATGACATACAGGGGTGACATAGAGAGACATGGGATGACATAGAGAGACATGGGATGACATAGAGAGACATGGGATGACATAGAGAGACATGGGATGACATAGAGAGACATGGGATGACATAGAGAGACATGGGATGACATAGAGAGACGTGGGATGACATAGAGAGACATGGGATGACATAGAGAGACGTGGGATGACATAGACATGGGATGACAAAGGGAGACATGGGAAGATATAGAGAGACATGGGATGGCATAGAGAGACATGGGAAGACATAGGGAGACATGGGATGACATAGGGAGACATGGGATGACATAGAGAGACATGGGATGACATAGGGAGACATGGGATGACATAGAGAGACATGGGATGACATAGAGAGACATGGGATGACATAGAGAGACATGGGATGGCATAGAGAGACATGGGAAGACATAGGGAGACATGGGATGACATAGGGAGACATGGGATGACATAGAGAGACATGGGATGACATAGAGAGACATGGGATGACATAGGGAGACATAGAGAGACATGGGATGACATAGAGAGACATGGGATGACATAGAGAGAAATGGGATGACAGAGACATGGGATGACATAGAGAGACATGGGATGCCAAAGGGAGACATGGGATGCCAAAGGAGACATGGGAAGACATAGAGAGACATGGGATGACATAGGGAGACATGGGAAGACATAGGGACATGGGATGACATAGGGGACATGGGATGACATAGAGAGACATGGGATGACATAGGGAGACATGTGATGACATACAGGGACATGGGATGACATAGAGAGACATGGGATGACAGAGAGACATGGGATGACATAGAGAGACATGGGATGACATAGAGAGACGTGGGATGACATAGGGAGACATGGGAAGATATAGAGAGACATGGGATGGCATAGAGAGACATGGGAAGACATAGGGAGACATGGGATGACAGAGAGACATGGGATGACATAGAGAGACATGGGATGACATACAGGGACATGGGATGACATAGAGAGACATGGGATGACATAGAGAGACATGGGAAGACATAGGGAGACATGGGATGACATAGGGAGACATGGGATGACATAGAGAGACATGGGATGACATAGGGAGACATGGGATGACATAGAGAGACATGGGAAGACATACAGGGACATGGGATGACATAGAGAGACATGTGATGACATACAGGGACATGGGATGACATAGAGAGACATGGGATGACATAGAGAGACATGGGATGACATAGAGAGACATGGGATGACATAGAGAGACATGGGATGACATAGGGAGACATGGGATGACATAGAGAGACATGGGATGACATAGAGAGACATGGGATGACATAGGGAGACATGGGATGACATAGAGAGACATGGGAAGACATACAGGGACATGGGATGACATAGAGAGACATGGGATGACATACAGGGACATGGGATGACATAGAGAGACATGGGATGACATAGAGAGACATGGGATGACATAGAGAGACATGGGATGACATAGAGAGACATGACAGAGACATGGGATGACATAGAGAGACATGGGATGACAAAGGGAGACATGGGATGACATAGAGAGACATGGGATGACATAGAGAGACATGGGATGACATAGAGAGACATGGGATGACATAGAGAGACATGGGATGACAGAGAGAGGCATGGGATGACATAGGGAGACATGGGATGACATAGAGAGACATGGGAAGACATACAGGGACATGGGATGACATAGGGAGACATGGGATGACATAGAGAGACATGGGATGACAGAGAGACATGGGATGACATAGAGAGACATGGGATGACATAGAGAGACATGGGATGACATAGAGAGACATGGGATGACATAGAGAGACATGGGATGACATAGAGAGATGTGGGATGACATAGGGAGACATGGGATGACATAGAGAGACATGGGATGACATAGAGACACGTGGGATGACATAGAGAGATATGGGATGACATAGGGAGACATGGGATGACATAGAGAGACATGGGATGACATACAGGGACATGGGATGACATAGAAAGATATAAAGATAATTTTTAGATAAATATGTTAGATATTTAATTGCTGTCGTTTTGCTGGTGGTGAGCTGTTGAGCAGACAGAAAACGGAACCTATTTATGAAAGGAAACGAGAAGGACAATATACTGGAATGCTTCAGTTGGTCCCTCTCTGTCTTACAGTTTTGCTATGACTCAGCAACTGGATGGAGAGAGAGAGAGACCGAAACTACAGCGTCTTGAAGAAGAGAGTAAGAAGTGAGTGCGAGAGAGAGAGAAAGAAGTGAGAGTGAGAGAGAGAGAGAGGGAGAGAGAGAGAAATAAGTGAGAGTGAAGAGAGAGAGAGAGAGAGAGAGAGAGGGAGAGAGAGAGAGCGAGAGAGAGAGAGAGCGAGAGAGGGAGAGAGAGAGAAGTGAGAGCGAGAGAGAGAGAGAGAAGTGAAACCCGAAGTAGAGGAGAAGGAAGAGTGCAGCTCAACCAACTGCTGAGAGACAGAAGACTGGTACTGTATGGACACTATATGGCCACAAGTATGTGGACGCCCCTTGACTGTGCTGTTTAAAGACTGGTACTGTATGGCCATAAGTATGTGGACGCCCCTTGACTGTGCTGTTTAAAGACTGGTACTGTATGGCCATAAGTATGTGGACACCCCTTGACTGTGCTGTTTAAAGGTTATGACTGTGTTCTGGGCTGTGTTCTGGCTGTGTTCTGGGCTGTGTTCTGGGCTGTGTTCTGACTGTGTTCTGGGCTGTGTTCTGACTGTGTTATGACTGTGTTCTGACTGTGTTCTGGGCTGTGTTCTGACTGTGTTCTGGGCTGTGTTCTGACTGTGTTCTGGGCTGTGTTCTGGGCTGTGTTCTGACTGTGTTCTGGGCTGTGTTCTGACTGTGTTCTGGGCTGTGTTCTGGGCTGTGTTCTGACTGTGTTCTGGGCTGTGTTCTGGGCTGTGTTCTGGGCTGTGTTCTGACTGTGTTCTGACTGTGTTCTGGGCTGTGTTCTGACCGTGTTCTGGCTGTGTTATGGCTGTGTTCTGGGCTGTGTTCTGGGCTGTGTTCTGGGCTGTGTTCTGGGCTGTGTTATGGCTGTGTTATGGCTGTGTTCTGGCTGTGTTATGGCTGTGTTATGTGCTGTGTTATGGCTGTGTTATGGCTGTGTTCTGGGCTGTGTTATGTGCTGTGTTATGACTGTGTTCTGGGGTCTCAAAGAGAAACAAGCCTTGTTCCTGTAACTGGGTCGGCTTATGGTAACCGTGATGACACGTTGACAGGAAGCTGCAGACTGTGAGGGGGGAGCAGAATAAAACGAAAGAAAACTGCTGTAACCCCCATGTCAAAGACGACACACACACACACACACACACGCACACGCACACACACACACGCACAGACGACAGCAAGGGGAACTGCTCCTCCCTTCAGACTCAACAACCCCGAGCCCTCTTGGCCGTTCCGCCCCTCCTGAATAAAACCTGTTGTCTTTTCCTACTAGACTGTGAAACAGGGCATTCAGAAGGTATTCAGACCCCTCCCCCTTTTCCCACATGTTGTTATGTTACAGCCTTATTCTAAAATGGATTAGATAACTTTTTAAAATTTTAATCCTCATCAATCTACACACAATAAACCCATAATGACAAATTCTAAAAAAATGATTTTTACAAAATGTTTACGAAATGTATTAAACATGTCAAAACATAAAATACCTAATTTACTTAATGCACCCAATTTACATAACGTACCTAATTTACATAATGCACCTAATTTACATAATGTACCTAATTTGCATAATGCACCTAATTTACATAAGTATTCAGACCCTTTGCTATGAGACTCGCAATTGAGCTCCAGTTCATCATGTTTACAAAATATTTTGCATCTTCAAAGAGGAGGGGGGGCCATGTTGTGTAAATCAAATGATACCCCTCAAAAAATATATATTTTAATTCCAGGTTGTAAGGCAATAAAATAGGAAAAATGCCAAGGGTGGTGAATACTTTCACAAGCTAATTTACATTAGTATTCAGACCCTTTGCTATGACACTCGAAATTGAGCTCAGGTGCATCCTGTTCCCATTGATCACCCTTTAAGATGTTTCTACAACTTGATTGCAGTCCACCTGTGGTAAATTCAATTGATTGGACATGATTTGGAAAGGCACACACCTGTCTATATGATGTCCCACAGTTGACAGTGCATGTCAGAGCAAAAACCAAGACATGAGGTCGAAGAAATTGTCAGTGGAGGTCCGAGACAGGATTGTGTTGAGGCACCGATCTGGGGAAGGGTACCATTCTGGAGCATTAATAATAATAATAATAATATATGCCATTTAGCTGACGCTTTTATCCAAAGCGACTTACAGTCATGTGTGCATACATTCTACGTATGGGTGGTCCCGGGGATCGAACCCACTACCCTGGCGTTACAAGCGCCATGCTCTACCAACTGAGCCACAGGAGGACCACATTGAACAGTGGCCTCCATCATTGTTAAATGGAAGAAGCTGGTCGCCCGGCCTAACTGAGCAATCAGGGGAGAAGGGCTTTGCTCAGGGAGGTGACCAAGAACCCGATGGTCACTCTGACAGAGCTGTAGAGGTCCTCTGTGGAGATGGGAGAACCTTCCAGAAGGACAACCCATCTCTGCAGCACTCCACCAATCAGGCCTTTATGGTAGAGTGGCCAGACGGAAGCCACTCTTCAGTAAAAGGCACATGACAGTCTGCTTGGAGTTTGCCAAAAAACCTACTCCAGGGTGCTCAGGACCTCAGACTGGGGCGAAGGTTCACATTCCAACAGGACAACGACCCTAAGCACACAGCCAAGACAACGCAGGAGTGGCTTCCGAACAATTCTCTGAATGTCCTTGAGTGGCCCAGCCAGAGCCCGGACTTGAACCCGACCGAACATCTCTGGAGAGACCTGAAAGTAGCTGTGCAGCAACGCTCCCCATCCAACCCGACAGAGCTTGAGAGGATCTGCAGAGAAGAATGGGAGAAACTCCCCAAATACAGGTGTACCAAGCTTGTAGCTTCATACCCCAAGAAGACTAGAGGCTGTAATCGCTGCCAAAGGTGCTTCAACAAAGTACTGAATAAAGGGTCTGAATACTTATGTAAATATAATATTTACATTTGACATTTTTTATACGTTTTCAAAAGTTTCTAAAAACCTGTTTTTACTTTGTCATTATGGAGTATTGTGTGTATATTGATGAGGAAGAAAAACTCTTTAAGCCATTTTAGAATAAGTCTGTAACGTAACGGAAAAAGTCAAGGGGTCTGAATATGAATGTACTGTATGTGGTCGTCTCACCTAGCTATCTGAAGATGAATGGTCGTCTCACCTAGCTATCTGAAGATGAATGGTTGTCTCACCTAGCTATCTGAAGATGAATGGTCGTCTCACCTAGCTATCTGAAGATGAATGTACTGTATGTGGTCGTCCCACCCAGCTATCTGAAGATGAATGTACTGTATGTGGTCGTCTCTCCTAGCTATCTGAAGATGAATGGTTGTCTCACCTAGCTATCTGAAGATGAATGTACTGTATGTGGTCGTCTCACCTAGCTATCTGAAGATGAATGTTCTGTATGTGGTCGTCCACCTAGCTATCTGATGATGAATGTTCTGTATGTGGTCGTCCCACCTAGCTATCTGATGATGAATGTTCTGTATGTGGTCGTCCCACCTAGCTATCTGAAGATGAATGTTCTGTATGTGGTCGTCTCTCCTAGCTATCTGAAGATGAATGTTCTGTATGTGGTCGTCTCACCTAGCTATCTGAAGATGAATGTTCTGTATGTGGTCGTCCCACCCAGCTATCTGATGATGAATGTTCTGTATGTGGTCGTCTCTCCTAGCTATCTGAAGATGAATGTTCTGTATGTGGTCGTCTCACCTAGCTATCTGAAGATGAATGTTCTGTATGTGGTCGTCCCACCTAGCTATCTGAAGATGAATGTTCTGTATGTGGTCGTCTCTCCTAGCTATCTGAAGATGAATGTTCTGTATGTGGTCGTCCCACCCAGCTATCTGATGATGAATGTTCTGTATGTGGTCGTCTCTCCTAGCTATCTGAAGATGAATGTTCTGTATGTGGTCGTCTCTCCTAGCTATCTGAAGATGAATGTTCTGTATGTGGTCGTCTCACCTAGCTATCTGAAGATGAATGTTCTGTATGTGGTCGTCCCACCTAGCTATCTGAAGATGAATGTTCTGTACGTGGTCGTCTCTCCTAGCTATCTGAAGATGAATGTTCTGTATGTGGTCGTCTCTCCTAGCTATCTGAAGATGAATGTACTGTATGTGGTCGTCTCTCCTAGCTATCTGAAGATGAATGTACTGTATGTGGTCGTCTCACCTAGCTATCTGAAGATGAATGGTCATCTCACTTAGCTATCTGAAGATGAATGGTCGTCTCACTTAGCTATCTGATGATGAATGGTCGTCTCACCTAGCTATCTGATGATGAATGGTCGTCTCACCTAGCTATCTGATGATGAATGGTCGTCTCACTTAGCTATCTGATGATGAATGGTCGTCTCACTTAGCTATCTGATGATGAATGTTCTGTATGTGGTCGTCTCACCTAGCTATCTGATGATGAATGTACTGTATGTGGTCGTCTCACCTAGCTATCTGATGATGAATGGTCGTCTCACCTAGCTATCTGATGATGAATGGTCGTCTCACCTAGCTATCTGATGATGAATGGTCGTCTCACCTAGCTATCTGATGATGAATGGTCGTCTCACTTAGCTATCTGATGATGAATGTTCTGTATGTGGTCGTCTCACCTAGCTATCTGATGATGAATGTACTGTATGTGGTCGTCTCACCTAGCTATCTGAAGATGAATGTTCTGTATGTGGTCGTCTCACCCAGCTATCTGATGATGAATGTTCTGTATGTGGTCGTCTCACCTAGCTATCTGATGATGAATGTTCTGTATGTGGTCGTCTCACCTAGCTATCTGATGATGAATGTACTGTATGTGGTCGTCTCACCTAGCTATCTGATGATGAATGTTCTGTATGTGGTCGTCTCACCCAGCTATCTGATGATGAATGTACTGTATGTGGTCGTCTCACCCAGCTATCTGATGATGAATGTTCTGTATGTGGTCGTCTCACCTAGCTATCTGATGATGAATGTACTGTATGTGGTCGTCTCACCTAGCTATCTGATGATGAATGTACTGTATGTGGTCGTCTCACCTAGCTATCTGATGATGAATGTTCTGTATGTGGTCGTCTCACCTAGCTATCTGATGATGAATGTACTGTATGTGGTCGTCTCTCCTAGCTATCTGATGATGAATGTACTGTATGTGGTCGTCCCACCTAGCTATCTGATGATGAATGTACTGTATGTGGTCGTCTCACCTAGCTATCTGAAGATGAATGGTCGTCCCACCTAGCTATCTGAAGATGAATGTTCTGTATGTGGTCGTCCCACCTAGCTATCTGATGATGAATGTACTGTATGTGGTCGTCTCACCTAGCTATCTGATGATGAATGTACTGTATGTGGTCGTCTCACCTAGCTACCTGAAGATGAATGTTCTAGCTATCTGAAGATGAATGTTCTGTATGTGGTCGTCCCACCTAGCTATCTGAAGATGAATGTACTGTATGTGGTCGTCCCACCTAGCTACCTGAAGATGAATGTACTGTATGTGGTCGTCTCACCTAGCTATCTGATGATGAATGTACTGTATGTGGTCGTCTCACCTAGCTATCTGAAGATGAATGTTCTGTATGTGGTCGTCTCACCTAGCTATCTGAAGATGAATGTACTGTATGTGGTCGTCTCACCTAGCTATCTGAAGATGAATGTTCTGTATGTGGTCGTCCCACCTAGCTATCTGAAGATGAATGTACTGTATGTGGTCGTCCCACCTAGCTATCTGAAGATGAATGTACTGTATGTGGTCGTCTCACCTAGCTATCTGAAGATGAATGGTCGTCTCACCTAGCTATCTGAAGATGAATGTACTGTATGTGGTCGTCTCACCTAGCTATCTGAAGATGAATGGTCGTCTCACCTAGCTATCTGAAGATGAATGTTCTGTATGTGGTCGTCTCACCTAGCTATCTGAAGATGAATGTACTGTATGTGGTCGTCTCACCTAGCTATCTGAAGATGAATGTTCTGTATGTGGTCGTCTCACCTAGCTATCTGAAGATGAATGGTCGTCTCACCTAGCTATCTGATGATGAATGTACTGTATGTGGTCGTCTCACCTAGCTATCTGAAGATGAATGTTCTGTATGTGGTCGTCTCACCTAGCTATCTGATGATGAATGTACTGTATGTGGTCGTCTCACCTAGCTATCTGAAGATGAATGGTCTCTCACCTAGCTATCTGAAGATGAATGTTCTGTATGTGGTCGTCCCACCTAGCTATCTGATGATGATGAACCTGCTATCTGAAGATGAATGGTCGTCTCACCTAGCTATCTGAAGATGAATGTACTGTATGTGGTCGTCTCTCCTAGCTATCTGATGATGAATGTACTGTATGTGGTCGTCTCACCTAGCTATCTGATGATGAATGTTCTGTATGTGGTCGTCCCACCTAGCTATCTGATGATGAATGTACTGTATGTGGTCCTACCTAGCTATCTGAAGATGAATGTACTGTATGTGGTCGTCTCACCTAGCTATCTGAAGATGAATGGTATGTGGTCTCACCTAGCTATCTGATGATGAATGTACTGTATGTGGTCGTCCCACCTAGCTATCTGAAGATGAATGTACTGTATGTGGTCGTCCCACCTAGCTATCTGAAGATGAATGTACTGTATGTGGTCGTCCCACCTAGCTATCTGATGATGAATGTACTGTATGTGGTCGTCCCACCTAGCTATCTGAAGATGAATGTACTGTATGTGGTCGTCCACCTAGCTATCTGAAGATGAATGGTCGTCCCACCTAGCTATCTGATGATGAATGTACTGTATGTGGTCGTCCCACCTAGCTATCTGAAGATGAATGTACTGTATGTGGTCGTCTCACCTAGCTATCTGAAGATGAATGGTCGTCTCACCTAGCTATCTGATGATGAATGTACTGTATGTGGTCGTCTCACCTAGCTATCTGAAGATGAATGGTCGATCTGAATGAATGTTCTGTATGTGGTCGTCCCACCTAGCTATCTGATGATGAATGTACTGTATGTGGTCGTCTCACCTAGCTATCTGAAGATGAATGGTCTCTGATGATGAATGTACTGTATGTGGTCGTCTCACCTAGCTATCTGAAGATGAATGGTCGTCTCACCTAGCTATCTGAAGATGAATGTTCTGTATCTGTGAATGTTCTGTATGTGGTCGTCCACCTAGCTATCTGATGATGAATGTACTGTATGTGGTCGTCTCTCCTAGCTATCTGATGATGAATGTACTGTATGTGGTCGTCTCTCCTAGCTATCTGATGATGAATGTACTGTATGTGGTCGTCTCACCTAGCTATCTGATGATGAATGTTCTGTATGTGGTCGTCTCACCTAGCTATCTGATGATGAATGTTCTGTATGTGGTCGTCTCACCTAGCTATCTGAAGATGAATGTTCTGTATGTGGTCGTCCCACCTAGCTATCTGATGATGAATGTACTGTATGTGGTCGTCCCACCTAGCTACCTGAAGATGAATGGTCGTCCCACCTAGCTATCTGAAGATGAATGTTCTGTATGTGGTCGTCCCACCTAGCTATCTGAAGATGAATGTACTGTATGTGGTCGTCTCACCTAGCTACCTGAAGATGAATGAACCTGCTATCTGAAGATGAATGTTCTGTATGTGGTCGTCTCACCTAGCTATCTGATGATGAATGTACTGTATGTGGTCGTCTCACCTAGCTATCTGATGATGAATGTACTGTATGTGGTCGTCTCTCCTAGCTATCTGAAGATGAATGTTCTGTATGTGGTCGTCCCACCTAGCTATCTGAAGATGAATGTTCTGTATGTGGTCGTCTCACCTAGCTATCTGAAGATGAATGTACTGTATGTGGTCGTCTCACCCAGCTATCTGAAGATGAATGTACTGTATGTGGTCGTCTCACCTAGCTATCTGAAGATGAATGTACTGTATGTGGTCGTCTCACCTAGCTATCTGAAGATGAATGTACTGTATGTGGTCGTCTCACCTAGCTATCTGAAGATGAATGTACTGTATGTGGTCGTCTCACCTAGCTATCTGAAGATGAATGTACTGTATGTGGTCGTCTCACCCAGCTATCTGAAGATGAATGTACTGTATGTGGTCGTCTCACCTAGCTATCTGAAGATGAATGTTCTGTATGTGGTCGTCCCACCTAGCTATCTGAAGATGAATGTTCTGTATGTGGTCGTCTCTCCTAGCTATCTGAAGATGAATGTTCTGTATGTGGTCGTCTCACCTAGCTATCTGAAGATGAATGTACTGTATGTGGTCGTCTCTCCTAGCTATCTGAAGATGAATGTACTGTATGTGGTCGTCTCACCTAGCTATCTGAAGATGAATGTACTGTATGTGGTCGTCTCTCCTAGCTATCTGAAGATGAATGTACTGTATGTGGTCGTCTCACCTAGCTATCTGATGATGAATGTACTGTATGTGGTCGTCTCTCCTAGCTATCTGAAGATGAATGTACTGTATGTGGTCGTCTCACCTAGCTATCTGATGATGAATGTTCTGTATGTGGTCGTCCCACCTAGCTATCTGATGATGAATGTACTGTATGTGGTCGTCTCACCTAGCTATCTGAAGATGAATGTACTGTATGTGGTCGTCTCACCTAGCTATCTGATGATGAATGGTCGTCTCACCTAGCTATCTGAAGATGAATGTACTGTATGTGGTCGTCTCACCTAGCTATCTGATGATGAATGTACTGTATGTGGTCGTCTCTCCTAGCTATCTGATGATGAATGTACTGTATGTGGTCGTCTCACCTAGCTATCTGAAGATGAATGTTCTGTATGTGGTCGTCTCACCTAGCTATCTGAAGATGAATGTTCTGTATGTGGTCGTCCCACCTAGCTATCTGATGATGAATGTTCTGTATGTGGTCGTCTCACCTAGCTATCTGATGATGAATGTACTGTATGTGGTCGTCTCACCTAGCTATCTGATGATGAATGTACTGTATGTGGTCGTCTCACCTAGCTATCTGAAGATGAATGTACTGTATGTGGTCGTCCCACCTAGCTATCTGAAGATGAATGTACTGTATGTGGTCGTCTCACCTAGCTATCTGATGATGAATGTACTGTATGTGGTCGTCTCACCTAGCTATCTGATGATGAATGTTCTGTATGTGGTCGTCTCACCTAGCTATCTGATGATGAATGTACTGTATGTGGTCGTCTCACCTAGCTACCTGAAGATGAATGGTCGTCTCACCTAGCTATCTGAAGATGAATGTTCTGTATGTGGTCGTCTCACCTAGCTATCTGATGATGAATGTACTGTATGTGGTCGTCTCACCTAGCTATCTGATGATGAATGTACTGTATGTGGTCGTCTCACCTAGCTACCTGAAGATGAATGGTCGTCTCACCCAGCTATCTGAAGATGAATGTTCTGTATGTGGTCGTCTCACCCAGCTATCTGAAGATGAATGTACTGTATGTGGTCGTCTCACCTAGCTATCTGAAGATGAATGTACTGTATGTGGTCGTCTCACCCAGCTATCTGAAGATGAATGTACTGTATGTGGTCGTCTCACCTAGCTATCTGAAGATGAATGTTCTGTATGTGGTCGTCCCACCTAGCTATCTGAAGATGAATGTTCTGTATGTGGTCGTCTCACCTAGCTACCTGAAGATGAATGTACTGTATGTGGTCGTCCCACCTAGCTACCTGAAGATGAATGTACTGTATGTGGTCGTCTCACCTAGCTATCTGAAGATGAATGGTCGTCCCACCTAGCTATCTGAAGATGAATGTACTGTATGTGGTCGTCTCACCTAGCTATCTGAAGATGAATGTACTGTATGTGGTCGTCCCACCTAGCTATCTGAAGATGAATGTTCTGTATGTGGTCGTCTCACCTAGCTATCTGAAGATGAATGTACTGTATGTGGTCGTCCCACCTAGCTATCTGAAGATGAATGTACTGTATGTGGTCGTCTCACCTAGCTATCTGAAGATGAATGTTCTGTATGTGGTCGTCTCACCTAGCTATCTGAAGATGAATGTACTGTATGTGGTCGTCTCACCTAGCTACCTGAAGATGAATGTACTGTATGTGGTCGTCTCACCTAGCTATCTGAAGATGAATGTTCTGTATGTGGTCGTCTCACCTAGCTATCTGATGATGAATGTACTGTATGTGGTCGTCTCTCCTAGCTATCTGATGATGAATGTACTGTATGTGGTCGTCTCTCCTAGCTATCTGATGATGAATGTACTGTATGTGGTCGTCTCACCTAGCTACCTGAAGATGAATGGTCGTCTCACCTAGCTATCTGAAGATGAATGTTCTGTATGTGGTCGTCCCACCTAGCTATCTGATGATGAATGTACTGTATGTGGTCGTCTCACCTAGCTACCTGAAGATGAATGGTCGTCTCACCTAGCTATCTGAAGATGAATGTTCTGTATGTGGTCGTCCCACCTAGCTATCTGATGATGAATGTTCTGTATGTGGTCGTCCCACCTAGCTATCTGAAGATGAATGTACTGTATGTGGTCGTCTCACCTAGCTATCTGAAGATGAATGTACTGTATGTGGTCGTCTCACCCAGCTATCTGAAGATGAATGTACTGTATGTGGTCGTCTCACCTAGCTATCTGAAGATGAATGTACTGTATGTGGTCGTCCCACCTAGCTATCTGAAGATGAATGTACTGTATGTGGTCGTCTCACCTAGCTATCTGAAGATGAATGTACTGTATGTGGTCGTCTCACCTAGCTATCTGAAGATGAATGTACTGTATGTGGTCGTCTCACCCAGCTATCTGAAGATGAATGTACTGTATGTGGTCGTCTCACCTAGCTATCTGAAGATGAATGTTCTGTATGTGGTCGTCCCACCTAGCTATCTGAAGATGAATGTTCTGTATGTGGTCGTCTCTCCTAGCTATCTGAAGATGAATGTTCCGTATGTGGTCGTCTCACCTAGCTATCTGAAGATGAATGTACTGTATGTGGTCGTCTCTCCTAGCTATCTGAAGATGAATGTACTGTATGTGGTCGTCTCACCTAGCTATCTGAAGATGAATGTACTGTATGTGGTCGTCTCTCCTAGCTATCTGAAGATGAATGTACTGTATGTGGTCGTCTCACCTAGCTATCTGAAGATGAATGTACTGTATGTGGTCGTCTCTCCTAGCTATCTGAAGATGAATGTTCTGTATGTGGTCGTCTCTCCTAGCTATCTGAAGATGAATGTTCTGTATGTGGTCGTCTCTCCTAGCTATCTGAAGATGAATGTTCTGTATGTGGTCGTCTCACCTAGCTATCTGAAGATGAATGTACTGTATGTGGTCGTCTCTCCTAGCTATCTGAAGATGAATGTACTGTATGTGGTCGTCTCACCTAGCTATCTGAAGATGAATGTACTGTATGTGGTCGTCTCTCCTAGCTATCTGAAGATGAATGTTCTGTATGTGGTCGTCTCACCTAGCTATCTGAAGATGAATGTACTGTATGTGGTCGTCTCACCTAGCTATCTGAAGATGAATGTACTGTATGTGGTCGTCTCTCCTAGCTATCTGAAGATGAATTTTCTGTATGTGGTCGTCTCTCCTAGCTATCTGAAGATGAAT
>NW_026290854.1:195000-230000 GCF_023373465.1 Oncorhynchus keta | reverse complement strand
CTGTGGACCCTGACTACTACTGTGGACCCTGACTACTACTGTGGACCCTGACTACTACTGTGGACCCTGACTACTACTGTGGACCCTGACTACTGCTGTGGACCCTGACTACTGCTGTGGACCCTGACTACTGCTGTGGACCCTGACTACTGCTGTGGACCCTAACTACTGCTGTGGACCCTGACTACTACTGTGGACCCTGACTACTACTGTGGACCCTGACTACTACTGTGGACCCTGACTACTGCTGTGGACCCTGACTACTACTGTGGACCCTGACTACTGCTGTGGACCCTGACTACTACTGCGGACCTGGCATCCTTTCGCTCCCTCCTCTCTACATTTTCCTCCTCTGTCTCTGCTGCTAAAGCCACTTTCTACCACTCTAAATTCCAAGCATCTGCCTCTAACCCTAGGAAGCTCTTTGCCACCTTCTCCTCCCTCCTGAATCCTCCTCCCCCTCCCCCCCCTCCTCCCTCTCTGCAGATGACTTCGTCAACCATTTTGAAAAGAAGGTCGACGACATCCGATCCTCGTTTGCTAAGTCAAACGACACCGCTGGTTCTGCTCACACTGCCCTACCCTGTGCTCTGACCTCTTTCTCCCCTCTCTCTCCAGATGAAATCTCGCGTCTTGTGACGGCCGGCCGCCCAACAACCTGCCCGCTCGACCCTATCCCCTCCTCTCTTCTCCAGACCATTTCCGGAGACCTTCTCCCTTACCTCACCTTGCTCATCAACTCATCCCTGACCGCTGGCTACGTCCCTTCCGTCTTCAAGAGAGCGAGAGTTGCACCCCTTCTGAAAAAACCTACACTCGATCCCTCCGATGTCAACAACTACAGACCAGTATCCCTTCTTTCTTTTCTCTCCAAAACTCTTGAACGTGCCGTCCTTGGCCAGCTCTCCCGCTATCTCTCTCAGAATGACCTTCTTGATCCAAATCAGTCAGGTTTCAAGACTAGTCATTCAACTGAGACTGCTCTTCTCTGTATCACGGAGGCGCTCCGCACTGCTAAAGCTAACTCTCTCTCCTCTGCTCTCATCCTTCTAGACCTATCGGCTGCCTTCGATACTGTGAACCATCAGATCCTCCTCTCCACCCTCTCCGAGTTGGGCATCTCCGGCGCGGCCCACGCTTGGATTGCGTCCTACCTGACAGGTCGCTCCTACCAGGTGGCGTGGCGAGAATCTGTCTCCTCACCACGCGCTCTCACCACTGGTGTCCCCCAGGGCTCTGTTCTAGGCCCTCTCCTATTCTCGCTATACACCAAGTCACTTGGCTCTGTCATAACCTCACATGGTCTCTCCTATCATTGCTATGCAGACGACACACAATTAATCTTCTCCTTTCCCCCTTCTGATGACCAGGTGGCGAATCGCATCTCTGCATGTCTGGCAGACATATCAGTGTGGATGACGGATCACCACCTCAAGCTGAACCTCGGCAAGACGGAGCTGCTCTTCCTCCCGGGGAAGGACTGCCCGTTCCATGATCTCGCCATCACGGTTGACAACTCCATTGTGTCCTCCTCCCAGAGCGCTAAGAACCTTGGCGTGATCCTGGACAACACCCTGTCGTTCTCAACTAACATCAAGGCGGTGGCCCGTTCCTGTAGGTTCATGCTCTACAACATCCGCAGAGTACGACCCTGCCTCACACAGGAAGCGGCGCAGGTCCTAATCCAGGCACTTGTCATCTCCCTTCTGGATTACTGCAACTCGCTGTTGGCTGGGCTCCCTGCCTGTGCCATTAAACCCCTACAACTCATCCAGAACGCCGCAGCCCGTATGGTGTTCAACCTTCCCTAGTTCACTCACGTCACCCCGCTCCTCCGCTCTCTCCACTGGCTTCCAGTTGAAGCTCGCATCCGCTACAAGACCATGGTGCTTGCCTACGGAGTTGTGAGGGGAACGGCACCTCAGTACCTCCAGGCTCTGAGGCTCCAGGCTCAAACAAGGGCACTGCGTTCATCCACCTCTGGCCTGCTCGCCTCCCTACCACTGAGGAAGTACAGTTCCCGCTCAGCCCAGTCAAAACTGTTCGCTGCTCTGGCTCCCCAATGGTGGAACACACTCCCTCACGACGCCAGGACAGCGGAGTCAATCACCACCTTCCGGAGACACCTGAAACCCCACCTCTTTAAGGAATACCTAGGATAGGATAAAGTAATCCTTCTCACCCCCCCCCTTAAAAGATTTAGATGCACTATTGTAAAGTGGCTGTTCCACTGGATGTCATAAGGTGAATGCACCAATTTGTAAGTCGCTCTGGATAAGAGCGTCTGCTAAATGACTTAAATGTAATGTAAATGTACTACTGTGGACCCTGACTACTGCTGTGGACCCTGACTGTGGACCCTGACTACTACTGTGGACCCTGACTACTACTGTGGACCCTGACTACTGCTGTGGACCCTGACTACTACTGTGGACCCTGACTGTGGACCCTGACTATGCTGTGGACCCTGACTACTGCTGTGGACCCTGACTACTACTGTGGACCCTGACTACTACTGTGGACCCTGACTACTGCTGTGGACCCTGACTGTGGACCCTGACTACTGCTGTGGACCCTGACTGTGGACCCTGACTGTGGACCCTGACTGTGGACCCTGACTACTGCTGTGGACCCTGACTACTGCTGTGGACCCTGACTACTACTGTGGACCCTGACTACTACTGTGGACCCTGACTACTACTGTGGACCCTGACTACTACTGTGGACCCTGACTGTGGACCCTGACTACTGCTGTGGACCCTGACTACTACTGTGGACCCTGACTGTGGACCCTGACTACTGCTGTGGACCCTGACTGTGGACCCTGACTACTGCTGTGGACCCTGACTGTGGACCCTGACTACTGCTGTGGACCCTGACCGCTGCTCCGGCAGTGCCTCACCGAGCATTTGCCAGCGACGGCCTCTCTCTCAGCATGCTGCTTCCTCTGCCTGCTACCTCACATTCTGACTCCGCTGGCGGTGCAACTGATTTTCTGGTGGCTCTGCTCTGGTGGCCTGTCTGGTGGCTCTGCTCTGGTGGCTCTGCTCTGGTGTCCTGTCTGGTGGCTCTGCTCTGGTGGCCTGTCTGGTGGCCTGTCTGGTGGCTCTGGTGGCTCTGCTCTGGTGGCCTGTCTGGTGGCCTGTCTGGTGGCTCTGCTCTGGTGGCCTGTCTGGTGGCCTGTCTGGTGGCTCTGCTCTGGTGGCCTGTCTGGTGGCCTGTCTGGTGGCCTGTCTGGTGGCCTGTCTGGTGGCCTGTCTGGTGGCCTGTCTGGTGGCCTCTGGTGGCCTGTCTGGTGGCTCTGCTCTGGTGGCCTGTCTGGTGGCTCTGCTCTGGTGGCTCTGCTCTGGTGGCCTGTCTGGTGGCCTGTCTGGTGGCCTGTCTGGTGGCCTGTCTGGTGGCCTGTCTGGTGGCTCTCCTCTGGTGGCCTGTCTGGTGGCCTGCTCTGGCCTCTTGGCTGTGGGCAGAGAGAGGGACCTGAGGTGGGCAGCCATGAACTCTCATATCCCAACCATGAACTCCCACATCCCAACCATGAACTCCCACATCCCAACCATGAACTCCCACATCCCAGCCATGAACTCCCACATCCCAACCATGAACTCCCACATCCCAGCCATGAACTCCCACATCCCAGCCATGAACTCCCACATCCCAGCCATGAACTCCCACATCCCAGCCATGAACTCTCACATCCCAGCCATGAACTCCCACATCCCAGCCATCAACTCCCACATCCCAGCCATGAACTCCCACATCCCAGCCATGAACTCCCACATCCCAGCCAGCTCATCCAGTTACCTGCCACCTGCTCCTGCAGCGGTTCAGCCCCTGATCTTACTGGCTGAGAACCTCTCCTGGATCAGTCCTCAACTGCCCAGCCTCACCATCACCACAGCAGCCTGATTACCACGGCCTGACAGTCTGCCAGAGACTCCAAGACAAACTTTCAAGTCCACCCCCTGGATCCTTCATCTGCTGTCCTCTACTGTCCTCTACTTCATCTGCTGTCCTCTGCATCATCTGCTGTCCTCTGCATCATATGCTGTCCTCTACTTCATCTGCTGTCCTCTACTGTCCTCTACTTCATCTGCTGTCCTCTGCTGTCCTCTACTTCATCTGCTGTCCTCTGCATCATCCGCTGTCCTCTGCATCATCTGCTGTCCTCTACTTCATCTGCTGTCCTCTACTGTCCTCTACTTCATCTGCTGTCCTCTGCATCATCTGCTGTCCTCTACTTCATCTGCTGTCCTCTACTTCATCTGCTGTCCTCTACTTCATCTGCTGTCCTCTACTTCATCTGCTGTCCTCTGCTGTCCTCTACTTCATCTGCTGTCCTCTACTTCATCTGCTGTCCTCTACTTCATCTGCTGTCCTCTACTTCATCTGCTTTCCTCTACTGTCCTCTGCTGTCCTCTGCATCATCTGCTGTCCTCTACTTCATCTGCTGTCCTCTACTGTCCTCTACTTCATCTGCTGTCCTCTACTTCATCTGCTGTCCTCTACTTCATCTGCTGTCCTCTGCATCATCTGCTGTCCTCTGCATCATCTGCTGTCCTCTACTTCATCTGCTGTCCTCTACTTCATCTGCTGTCCTCTACTTCATCTGGTCTATTCTCATTCCCCTCCTGAATTCCTCCTCTACTTCATCTGGTCTATTCTCATTCCCCTCCTGAATTCCTCCTCTACTTCATCTGGTCTATTCTCATTCCCCTCCTGAATCCTCATTCTCACATTTATTCCATTTCCTCAATAAATAATATTCTATATTTCAATGTCTGGTCATTTTAAACTGGTGAAATGAGGCCGGAAACCGTCTTGCTAGTAGCATACATCTTAAAGGGGAGGTAGCATAAACTTGGCTATAGGTAACCTATGAAGCAGGAAACTGGGTTAGTAGTAGCAGACATCTTAAAGGGGAGGTAGCATAAACTCGGCCATAGGTAACATATGAAGCAGGAAAACGTCTTCCTAGTAGCATACATCTTAAAGGGGAGGTAGCATAAACTCGGCCATAGGTAACATATGAAGCAGGAAACTGTGTTAGTAGTAGCATGTATCTTAAAGGGGAGGTAGCATAAACTCGGCCATAGGTAACATATGAAGCAGGAAACTGTGTTAGTAGTAGCATACATCTTGTTGGTAGCCAACAAGCCTGATGACGTTAGTCCTACCAGCCTGCTGATGTTAGTCCTACCAGCCTGATGATGTTAGTCCTACCAGCCTGCTGACGTCAGTCCTACCAGCCTGCTGATGTTAGTCCTACCAGCCTGCTGATGTTAGTCCTACCAGCCTGCTGACGTTAGTCCTACCAGCCTGATGATGTTAGTCCTACCAGCCTGATGACGTTAGCCCTACTATCTGATGACGTTAGTCCTACCAGCCTGCTGATGTTAGTCCTACCAGCCTGCTGATGTTAGTCCTACCAGCCTGCTGACGTTAGTCCTACCATGCTGATGACGTTAGTCCTACCAGCCTGCTGATGTTAGTCCTACCAGCCTGCTGATGTTAGTCCTACCAGCCTGCTGACGTTAGTCCTACCAGCCTGCTGACGTTAGTCCTACCAGCCTGATGACGTTAGTCCTACCAGCCTGCTGATGTTAGTCCTACCAGCCTGCTGACGTTAGTCCTACCAGCCTGCTGATGTTAATCCTACCAGCCTGATGACGTTAGTCCTACCAGCCTGAGGACGTTAGTCCTACCAGTCCTACCTGCCTGCTGATGTCTGTCCTACCAGCCTGCTGATGTTAGTCCTACCAGCCTGATGATGTTAGTCCTACCAGCCTGATGATGTTTGTCCTACCAGCCTGCTGATGTTAGTCCTACCAGCCTGATGACGTTAGTCCTACCAGCCTGCTGATGTTAGTCCTACCAGCCTGCTGACGTTAGTCCTACCAGCCTGCTGATGTTAATCCTACCAGCCTGATGACGTTAGTCCTACCAGCCTGAGGACGTTAGTCCTACCAGTCCTACCTGCCTGCTGATGTTTGTCCTACCAGCCTGCTGATGTTAGTCATACCAGCCTGATGATGTTAGTCCTACCAGCCTGATGATGTTAGTCCTACCAGCCTGAGGACGTTAGTCCTACCAGTCCTACCAGCCTGCTGATGTTAGTCCTACCAACCTGCTGATGTTAGTCCTACCAGCCTGCTGATGTTAGTCCTACCAGCCTGATGACGTTAGTCCTACCAGCCTGCTGATGTTAGTCCTACCAGCCTGCTGATGTTAGTCCTACCAGCCTGATGACGTTAGTCTTACCAGCCTGCTGATGTTAGTCCTACCAGCCTGATGACGTTAGTCCTACCAGCCTGCTGACGTTAGTCCTACCAGCCTGCTGATGTTAGTCCTACCAGCCTGCTGATGTTAGTCCTACCAGCCTGATGACGTTAGTCCTACCAGTCCTACCTGACATTTGGGTGTGTGTAAATGTGTATAAGTGTCTGTTTGTGTGTGTGTGTGTGTGTGTGTGTGTGTGTGTGTGTGTGTGTGTGTGTGTGTGTGTGTGTGTGTGTGTGTGTGTGTGTGTGTGTGTGTGTGTGTGTGTGTGTGTGTGTGTGTGTGTGTGTGTGCGTGAGTTGTGTGTGTGCGTGCGTGCGTGCGTGCGTGTGTACGTATACGTGTGTGTTACCTGGGACATCTGGGGTCGGAGGTTAATCTCTCGGAGGTTGATGGCGTGGGGTAGTAAGTTGTTCAGCAGCTGACAGAGCAGGACTCCATCCCTCAGAGCCTGGGCTAACTCACACACCTGAGCACTGTCCCACGTTACCCTGTGACTCTCAGGGAGCACCCTGCACTCTATCAGCCACACGGCACAGTGACGCCACAGCTCCATCTCCACCGTAACACGACCACCTGGACACGACAGGAACACAACATGGCCGTAAGACAACCATAAACACGGATCTACTCTTTACTCTTTACGCTACTGCTACTCTCTGTTCATCATATATGCATAGTCACTATAATTATACACTCATGAACATACTACCTCAATTGGCCCGACCAACCAGTGCTCCCGCTCATTGGCTAACCGGGCTGCATTGTGTCCCACCACCCACCAACCCCTCTTTTACGCTACTGCTACCTCTGTTCATCATATATTCACAGTCACTTTAACCACATCTACATGTACATACTACCTCAGTCAGCCTGACTAACTGGTGTCTGTATATAGCCTCTATACTGTTATAGCCTCGCTACTGTATATAGCCTCGCTACTGTTATAGCCTCTCTACTGTTATTACCTCGCTACTGTTTTAAGCCTCGCTACTGTTATAGCCTCGCTACTGTTATAACCTCGCTACTGTTATAGCCTCGCTACTGTTATAGCCTCGCTACTGTTATAGCCTCTATACTGTTATAGCCTCGCTACTGTTATAACCTCGCTACTGTTATAGCCTCGCTACTGTTATAACCTCGCTACTGTTATAGCCTCGCTACTGTTATAGCCTCGCTACTGTTATAGCCTCGCTACTGTTATAACCTCGCTACTGTTATAGCCTCGCTACTGTTATAGCCTCGCTACTGTTATAGCCTCGCTACTGTTATAGCCTCGCTACTGTTATAGCCTCGCTACTGTTATAGCCTCGCTACTGTTATAGCCTCGCTACTGTTATAGCCTCGCTACTGTTATAGCCTCGCTACTGTTATAGCCTCGCTACTGTTATAGCCTCTCTACTGTATATAGCCTCTATACTGTATATAGCCTCTCTACTGTATATAACCTCTACTGTTATAGCCTCGCTACTGTTATAGCCTCGCTACTGTTATAGCCTCGCTACTTTTATAGCCTCGCTACTGTTATAGCCTCGCTACTGTTATAGCCTCCCTACTGTATATAGCCTCTCTACTGTATATAGCCTCTCTACTGTATATAGCCTCTCTACTGTATATAGCCTCTCTACCTTATATAGCCTCTACTGTTATAGCCTCGCTACTGTTATAGCCTCGCTACTGTTATAGCCTCGCTACTTTTATAGCCTCGCTACTTTTATAGCCTCGCTACTGTTATAGCCTCGCTACTTTTATAGCCTCGCTACATTTATAGCCTCTCTACTGTATATAGCCTCTCTACTGTATATAGCCTCGCTACTGTTATAGCCTCGCTACTGTTATAGCCTCGCTACTGTTATAGCCTCGCTACTTTTATAGCCTCGCTACTGTTATAGCCTCGCTACTGTTATAGCCTCCCTACTGTATATAGCCTCTCTACTGTATATAGCCTCTCTACTGTATATAGCCTGTCTGTTATAGCTTTTGTTTATATAGCTTTACCTACTGTATATAGCCTTCTACTGTAATAGCCTTTTATAGCTCTTGCTATTTCACTGTATATAGCCCTAATACACCTGTTGTATATAGCATTTCTACTGTATATAGCCTCTACTACACCTGTTGTATTAGCATTTCACTGTATATAGCCTCTACTACACCTGTTGTATTCAGCATTTCACTGTATATAGTCTAATACACCTGTTGTATATAGCATTTCTACTGTAATAGTCTACTACACCTGTTGTATTCAGCATTTCACTGTAATAGTCTAATACACCTGTTGTATTCAGCATTTCACTGTAATGTCTCTACACTTGTTGTATTCAGCATTTCACTGTAAGGTCTACTACACCTGTTGTATTCAGCATTTCACTGTAAGGTCTAATACACCTGTTGTATTCAGCATTTCACTGTATAGGTCTACTACACCTGTTGTATTCAGCATTTCACTGTAAGGTCTACTACACCTGTTGTATTCAGCATTTTACTGTATCTAATACACCTGTTGTATTCAGCATTTCACTGTAAGGTCTACTACACCTGTTGTATTCAGCATTTCACTGTAAGGTCTACTACTGTTGTATTCAGCATTTCACTGTAAGGTCTACTACACCTGTTGTATTCAGCATTTCACTGTAAGGTCTAATACACCTGTTGTATTCAGCATTTCACTGTAAGGTCTACTACACCTGTTGTATTCAGCATTTCACTGTAAGGTCTACTACACCTGTTGTATTCAGCATTTTACTGTAAGGTCTACTACACCTGTTGTATTCAGCATTTCACTGTGAGGTCTACTACACCTGTTGTATTCAGCATTTCACTGTAAGGTCTACACTTGTTGTATTCAGCATTTCACTGTAAGGTCTACTACACCTGTTGTATTCAGCATTTCACTGTGAGGTCTAATACACCTGTTGTATTCAGCATTTCACTGTAAGGTCTACTACACCTGTTGTATTCAGCATTTCACTGTGAGGTCTAATACACCTGTTGTATTCAGCATTTCACTGTAATGTCTCTACACCTGTTGTATTCAGCATTTCACTGTAAGGTCTACTACACCTGTTGTATTCAGCATTTCACTGTAATGTCTCTACACCTGTTGTATTCAGCATTTCACTGTAAGGTCTACTACACCTGTTGTATTCAGCATTTCACTGTAAGGTCTACCACACCTGTTGTATTCAGCATTTCACTGTAAGGTCTACTACACCTGTTGTATTCAGCATTTCACTGTAAGGTCTACTACACCTGTTGTATTCAGCATTTCACTGTAAGGTCTACTACACCTGTTGTATTCAGCATTTCACTGTAAGGTCTACTACACCTGTTGTATTCAGCATTTCACTGTAAGGTCTACTACACCTGTTGTATTCAGCATTTCACTGTAAGGTCTACTACACCTGTTGTATTCAGCATTTCACTGTAAGGTCTACTACACCTGTTGTATTCAGCATTTCACTGTAAGGTCTACCACACCTGTTGTATTCGGTGCACGTGACAAATAAAATTTGATTTGATTTGAACCACACAGTGACGCCACAGCTCCATCTCAACCACAACACGACCACCTGGACACTATGAGCCACAGCTCCATCTCAACCGCAACATGACCACCTGGACACTATCAGCCACAGCTCCATCTCAACCATAACACGACCACCTGGACACTATCACTAACCACAGCTCCATCTCAACCATAACACGACCACCTGGACACTATCAGCCACAGCTCCATCTCAACCACAACACGACCACCTGGACACTATCAGCCACAGCTCCATCTCAACTGTAACACGACCACCTGGACACTATCAGCCACAGCTCCATCTCAACCGCAACACGACCACCTGGACACTATCAGCCACAGCTCCATCTCAACCACAACACGACCACCTGGACACTATCAGCCACAGCTCCATCTCAACCGTAACACGACCACCTGGACACTATCAGCCACAGCTCCATCTCAACCATAACACGACCACCTGGACACTATCAGCCACAGCTCCATCTCAACCGCAACACGACCACCTGGACACTATCAGCCACAGCTCCATCTCAACCGCAACACGACCACCTGGACACTATCAGCCACAGCTCCATCTCAACCGCAACACGACCACCTGGACACTATCAGCCACAGCTCCATCTCAACCGCAACACGACCACCTAGACACTATCAGCCACAGCTCCATCTCAACCGTAACACGACCCCCTGGACACAACAGGAACATGACCACACTAGACCTGTTTCTATACCTGCTGTTATATATAATTGGCTTCCCTGACCTGTTTCTAGACCTGATTCTAGATCTGTTTCTAGACCTGTTTCTAGACCTGCTTGGCTTCCCTGACCTGTTTCTAGATCTGTTTCTAGACCTGTTTCTAGAACTGATTCTAGATCTGCTTGGCTTCCCTGACCTGTTTCTAGACCTGTTTCTAGACCTGTTTCTAGACCTGTTTCTAGACCTGTTTCTAGACCTGTTTCTAGACCTGTTTCTAGACCTGTTTCTAGACCTGTTTCTAGACCTGCTTGCCTGTGAAAGCGCGTCCTCAGACCGTTAATAACCCATGTGTGTATATATAGGGAACTAACTACAGACTCATGACACGGCTCCAAACATTCCACCACCTTTACGCAACACAAAACCCCTTTTTCCTTCTCTCTGCGTTGTTGGGTACGGAAGGGAAGGGCCAATCAGCCGTCAGTAAGCATTTCCCTGTTAGTCTACACCTGTTAGTTTACCAAGCATGTGAGGAATACAGGTAGATTCTCACTTATCTAACAACAACAAATGTATTTCTTGCCTTCTTGTTCTCCTTTCTCCTTGTTGTCTCTGTCTTGTTCTCCTTTCTCCTTGTTGTCTCTGTCTTGTTCTCCTTTCTCCTTGTTGTCTCTGTCTTGTTCTCCTTTCTCCTTGTTGTCTCTGTCTTGTTCTCCTTTCTCCTTGTTGTCTCTGTCTTGTTCTCCTTTCTCCTTGTTGTCTCTGTCTTGTTCTCCTTTCTCCTTGTTGTCTCTGTCTGTGTTCACCTCTCCTGTCGTCTTGTTGTCTCTGTCTGTGTTCACCTCTCCTGTCGTCTTGTTGTCTCAGTCTGTGTTCACCTCTCCTGTCGTCTTGTTGTCTCTGTCTGTGTTCACCTCTCCTGTCGTCTTGTTGTCTCAGTCTGTGTTCACCTCTCCTGTCGTCTTGTTGTCTCTGTCTGTGTTCACCTCTCCTGTCGTCTTGTTGTCTCTGTCTGTGTTCACCTCTCCTGTCGTCTTGTTGTCTCAGTCTGTGTTCACCTCTCCTGTCGTCTTGTTGTCTCTGTCTGTGTTCACCTCTCCTGTCGTCTTGTTGTCTCAGTCTGTGTTCACCTCTCCTGTCGTCTTGTTGTCTCAGTCTGTGTTCACCTCTCCTGTCGTCTTGTTGTCTCAGTCTGTGTTCACCTCTCCTGTCGTCTTGTTGTCTCTGTCTGTGTTCACCTCTCCTGTCGTCTTGTTGTCTCTGTCTGTGTTCACCTCTCCTGTCGTCTTGTTGTCTCAGTCTGTGTTCACCTCTCCTGTCGTCTTGTTGTCTCTGTCTGTGTTCACCTCTCCTGTCGTCTTGTTGTCTCAGTCTGTGTTCACCTCTCCTGTCGTCTTGTCATTGTCTCTCGTCGTTAGTTTGTCCGTTCTCTCCCCCTGCGGTCGTTGTAGCGAGGTGGGTGTTGCGTTCTGCAGAGCTGCAGATGGAGGAGGACTGTTTTAACTGTACCACTTCCCCTTTCCTCTGTTACTTACACGCGCACACACACACACACACACACACACACACACACACACACACACACACACACACACACACACACACACACACACACACACACACACACACACACACACACACACACACACACACACACACACACACACACACACACAGAGAGAGACACACGCACACACACACACAGAGAGACACACACATACAGAGAGACACACACAGGCGCAGTACACTCAGTATGTGAACGTGTGAGATCACAAAACCAACCACAACATTATCTACAAAGCACACATTCAGAGAGGCGCTGCAGTGTGACAGAAACAGGGTGAAAATAATCTCACTGTTGAAGTTTGCAACGTGAAAATGCACATGGTTCTAGAACACCAGTGAGAGTAGAATCCACTCCAATACTTCATATACTGATGAACTTATCTGAAACTCTACTTATCCCAACTAGTAGTTAATGTACTGATTAACTCATCAGAACACTACTTATCCTAACTAGTAGTTCATGTACTGATTAACTCATCAGAACACTACTTATCCTAACTAGTAGTTCATGTACTGATTAACTCATCAGAACACTACTTATCCTAACTAGTAGTTCATGTACTGATTAACTCATCAGAACACTACTTATCCTAACTAGTAGTTCATGTACTGATTAACTCATCAGAACACTACTTATCCTAACTAGTAGTTAATGTACTGATTAACTCATCAGAACACTACTTATCCTAACTAGTAGTTAATGTACTAACTGATTAACTCATCAGAA
This sequence comes from Oncorhynchus keta, assembly GCF_023373465.1. NCBI lineage: Eukaryota > Metazoa > Chordata > Actinopteri > Salmoniformes > Salmonidae > Oncorhynchus > Oncorhynchus keta. The sequence goes on along the minus strand of NW_026290854.1, from coordinate 217,202 downwards.
CTCTACTTATCCTAACTAGTAGTTAATGTGTTAACTGATTAACTCATCAGAACTCTACTTATCCTAACTAGTAGTTAATGTGTTAACTGATTAACTCATCAGAACTCTACTTATCCTAACTAGTAGTTAATGTGTTAACTGATTAACTCATCAGAACACTCGACTCTATCCTAACTAGTAGTTACTGTACTGATTAACTCATCAGAACACTTTATCCTAACTAGTAGTTAATGTACATTAACTCAAACTCTACTTATCCTAACTAGGCAAAATAGTATTTCCTAACTGATTCCTCATGTCCTCCTAACTAGTAGTTAATGTACTGATTAACTCATTGGTGCAGAAGCTCTGAGGTTCCTCCCCTTGGATCTCCTCCTCCAATGGGTTTTGAGTTCATGCGAGGAAACTCAAGAAACTACTTATTGACTAGTAGTTAATGTAGACACAGAAACACTACTTAAACTAGGGAACTGGTGCTACTTATCCTAACTAGTAGTTAATGTACCACTATCAGTAGAACTAGTTAATGTACTGATTAACTCACCTGAAACTCTACTTATCCTAACTAGAAGGCAAAACGCACTGACAACACATCAGAACACTACTTATCCTAACAAGTAGTTGATCATTACTGATTAACTCATCCTCCTCTACTTATCCTAACTAGTAGTTAATGTACTGATTAACTCATCAGAACTCTACTTCCTAACTAGTAGTTACTGATTAACTCCAGAACTCTCCTCCTCCCTCCCTCCCTCCCTGTTTTCCTCCCCCTCCTTCCCTCCCTGTTTTCACTCTGTCTGTGTTAACCTCCCTTAACCATCAAACTCTTCTTTTTGACCTAACCCTCATAACTTTTTAACTCTGTCTCTACCCTCCCTCCCTCAAGATCTCTGTGTCAACTGAACCCTCCACTCATATTTTTCAAACTCTGTCTTTCCCTCAATCTCTTCTCGTTTCACCGAAGGCACTTAACTGTCCTCCTGATTCCCTCCTTTTTTTCATGTCCCTCCTCCCTCCCTCCCTCCCTCCCTCCCTCTCCTCCCTCCCTCCCCTCCCCCTCCCTCCCTTCCCTCCCTCCCTCCCTCCCTCTCATTTTCACACTGAAGGCAAAACTCCACACAGAGTAATTTGCCAAACCCTCCCTCCCTCCTTCCCTCCCTTTCACTCTCCCTCCCTCCTCCCTCCCTCCCTTCTCCACCCTCCCTCCCTTTTTCACTCTGTCTCCCCCCTCCCTCCCTCAATCTCTTCTCGTTTTCACCCTCCCTCATATTTTCTTCTGTCCCTCCCTCCCTCCTCAATCCCTTCCTCCCTTTCTTCCCTCCTCTCTCCCTCCTCCCTCCCTCCTCATTTTCCCTCTCCCTCCCTCCCTCCTCATTTTTCCTCCCTCCCTCCCCTCCCTCCCTCCCTCCTTCTCCACTCCCTCCCTCCCCTCCTCTGCCCTCCCTCCCTCCTCCTTCTCATTTTCACTCCTCCTCCCTCCCTCCCTCCCTTCTCATTTCCTCTCCCTCCCTCCCTCCTCCCTCCCTCCCTCCTCACTCTCCCTCCCTCCCCTCCTCCTCTCCTCCCTCACTCCCTGCCTCCCTCCCTCCCTCCTCATTTTCCTCTGCCTCCCTCCCCTCCTTCTCACTTCCTCCCTCCCTCCCTCCCTTCTCATTTTCACTCTCCTCCCTCCCTCCTTCTCATTTTCACTCTCCCCTCCCTCCTTCTCTTTTCCCCTCCCTCCCTCCTTCTCTCATTTTTCACTCTCCCTCCTCCCTTCTCATTTTCACTTCCTCCCTCCCTCCTTCTCATTTTCCCCCCTCCCTCCTTCTCATTCCCTCCCCTCCCCTTCTCATTTTTCACTCTCCCTCCTCCCTCCTTCTCATTTTCACTCTGCCTCCCTCCCTCCTTCTCATTTTCTCTCCCTCCCTCCCTTCTCATTTTCACTCCCCCTCCTCCTCATTTTCCTCCCTCCCTCCCTCCTTCTCATTTTCACTCTCCTCCCTCCTCCTTCTCATTTTCACTCTCCCTCCCTCCCTCCTTCCTCCCTTTCACCCTCCCTCCCTCCCTCCTTCTCATTTTCACTCTCCCTCCCTCCCTTCTCATTTTCACCCTCCTCCTCCCTCCTTCTCATTTTCACTCCTCCCTCCCTCCCTCCCTTCTCATTTTCCCTCCCTTCCTCCCTCCCTCCTCCTCCATTTTCTCCTCCCTCCTTCCCTCCCTCCTCCTCCCTCCTTCTCATTTTCACACTGTCTCCTTTCCCCTCCCTCCTTCTCATTTTCACTCTGCCTCCCTCCCTCCCTTCTCATTTTCACCCCTCCCTCCCTCCCTCCTCTCCCTTCTCACCTCCCTCCCTCCCCTTCTCATTTCCCTGCCTCCCTCCCTCCTCTCTTCTCATTTCACTCTCCTCCTCCCTCCTCCTTCTCATTTTCTCCCTCCTCCCTCCTTCTCATTTTCACTCTGCCTCCCTCCTCCTCCTTCTCATTTTCACCCTCCCTCCCTCCTTCCTCATTTTCACTCTCCCTCCCTCCCTCCTTCTCATTTTCACTCTCCCTCCTCCTCCTCCTTCTCATTTTCTCCCTCCTCCCTCCTTCTCATTTTCACTCTCCTCCCTCCCTCCCTCCCTTCTCTCCCTCCTCTGCCTCCTCCCCTCCCCTTCTCTTTATTTTCACTCCCCTCCCTTCTCATTTTCACCTGTCCCTCCCTCCCTTCTCATTTTCTCCCTCCCTCCCTCCCTTCTCATTTTTTACTCCTTTCCCTCCTCCCTCTCCCACTCTGTCTCCCTCCCTCCTCCCCTCCCTCCTTCTCATTCTCCCTCCTCCTCCCTCCCTCCCTCCCTCCTCCTTCCCCTCCCTCCTCCCATTTCCTCTGCCTCCCTCCCCTCCCCTCTCTCCCTCCCTCCTTCTCATTTCCTCTCCCTCCCTCCTCCCTCCCCCCTTCCTTTTCACTGTCTCCCTCCTCTCTTCTCATTTTCCTCCCTCCCTCCCTCCCTCCCTTCTCATTTTTTTACTCTCCCTCCCTCCCTCCCTCCCTTCTCATTTTCCCTCCCTCCCTCCTCCTTCTCATTTTCACTCCCTCCCTCCCTCCCCTCCCCTCCCTCCCTCCCTCCTCCTTAATCCCTCCTCCCTCCTTCTCATTTTCACTCCCTCCCTCCTTCTCATTTTCACTGTCCCTCCCTCCCTTCTCATTTTCACTCTCCTCCTCCCTCCTCTTCTCATTTCTCACTCTGCCTCCCTCCCTCCTTCTCATTTCTCTGTCTCCTCCCTCCTCCTCCTCCTTTCTCTCCCTCCCTCCCCCTTCTCATTTCCTCCTCCCTCCTCCCTCCTCTCTTCTCATTTTCTGTCTCCTCCTCCTCCCCCCTCTCATTCTCACTCTGCCTCCCTCCCTCTCCTTCTCATTTTCCTCTGCCTCCCTCCCTCCTTCTCATTTTCTCTCCCTCCCTCCCTCCTTCTCATTTTCTCCTCTCCTCCCTCCTCCTTCTCATTTCCTCTCACTCCCTCCCTCCTTCTCATTTTTCACTTCCCCTCCTCCCTCCCTTCTCATTTCCTCTGCCTCCCTCCCTCCTTCTCATTTCCACTCTCTCCTCCCTCTTCTCATTTTCCTCTCCTCCCTCCTCTCTTCTCATTTTCACTCCTCCCTCCCCTCCTTCTCATTTCCTCCTCCCTCCCTCCCTTCTCCTCTTTCTCCCTCCCTCCTCCTTCTCATTTCCTCTCCTCCCTCCCTCCTTCTCATTTTCACTCTCCCTCCTCCCTTCTCATTTTCTCTCCCCCCTCCCTCCCTTCTCATTTCCTCTCCCCTCCCTCCCTCTCCTCCCTCCTTCTCATTTCACTCTCCTCCTCCTCCTTCTCCCCCTCCTCCCTCCCTCACTTCTCACTCTGTCTCCTCCCTCTCTTCTCATTTTCCTATTTTCACTCCTCCCTCCCTCCTTCTCATTTCCTCTCCCTCCCTCCCTCCTTCTCATTTCCTCTCTCCCTCCCTCCCTTCTCTTCTCATTTCCTGCTCTCTCCTCCCTCCTTCTTCTCATTTCACTCTCTCCCTCCCTCCTTCCCTTCTCATTTCCCTCTCTGCCTCCCTCCTCCTTCTCATTTTCACTCCCTCCCTCCCTCCTTCTCATTTTCCTCTCCTCCCTCCCTCCCTTCTCTTTCACTCCCTCCCTCCCTCCCTCCATTCTCATTTTTTCCTCTCCCTCCCTCCCTCCCTTCTCTTTTTCACTCTGTCTCCTCCCTCCCTCCTTCTCATTTCCTCCCCTCCCTCCCTCCCTCCTTCTCTTTTTCCTCTGACTCCCTCCCCTCCTTCTCATTTTTCTCTCTGCCTCCTCCTAACTCCCTCTCCTTCTCATTTTCCCTCCCTCCCTCCCTCCCTTCTCATTTCACTTCTTCACCCTCCCTCTCTTCTCATTTTCCTCTCCTCCTCCCTCCTCCTTCTCATTTTCACTCTAACCCTCCCTCCCTCTCTTCTCATTTCTCTCCCTCCCTCCCTCCCTCCTTCTCATTTCACTCCCCTCCCTCCTCCCTCCCTTCTCATTTTCACTGCCTCCTCCCTCCTTCTCATTTCCTCCCTCCTCCCTCCCTCCCCTCTCATTTCACTGTCCTCCTCCCTCCTTCTCATTTCCTCTGCCTCCCCCTCCATTTTCATCTCCTCCCTCCTCCCTTTCTCATTTCATCTCTCCCTTTCCCCTCCCCCCTCCTTCTCCACTCCCCCTCCCCTTCTCATTTTCCTCTCCACCCTCCCTCCCTCCCTTCTCATTTCACACTGCCTCCTCCTCCTTCTCATTTCTGTCTCCCTTCCATTCCCTCCTTCCTCTCCTTCTCATTTCCTCTGCCCTCCCTCCTCCCTTCTCCCCTCCCTCCCTCCTCATTTCACTCTGCCTCCCTCCCTCCCCTTCTCATTTCACTCCTCCCTCTCCCTCCACTCCTTCTCATTTTTCCTCTCCCTCCCTCCCCTTTTCTCTGCCTCCTCCTCCTTCTCATTTTCACTCTCCTCCTCCTTCCATTTCTCCTCCCTCCCTCCTTCTCATTTCAACTCCCTCCCTCCCTCCTTCTCATTTTTCTCTCCCTCCTCCCTCCCTTCTTCATTTCTCTCCTCCCTCCCTCCTTCTCATTTCACTCCCTCCTCCCTCCTTCTCATTTTCATTTCCTCTCCCTCCTCCCTTCTCCACTCTGCCTCCCTCCCTCCCTTCTCATTTCACTCTCCTCCCTCCCTCCTTCTCATTTTCACCCTCCCTCCCTCCCTTCTCATTTCACTCTCCCTCCCTCCTTCTCATTTTCACTCTCCCTCCCTCCCTCCTTCTCATTTTCCTCTGCCTCCCTCCCTCCTTCTCATTTCCTCTGCCCTCCCTCCCTCCTTCTCATTTTCCCCCTCCTCCTCCTTCTCATTTTTCCCTCCTCCCTCCTCCCTTCTCATTTCCCTCCCTCCCTCCCTCCCCCCTCCCTCCTTCTCATTTCCTCCCTCTCCCTCCCTCCCTCCCTCCCCCCTCCCTCCCTTCTCACTGTGTCCCTCCCTCTTTCTCATTTTCACTCTGCTCCTCCTCCCTCCCTCCCTCCCTCCCTCCCTCCCCTTTCATTGCCTCCCTCCCTCCTTCTCATTTCCCCTCCCTCCTCCCTCTCTTCTCATTTTCCTCTCCCCCTCCCTCCCTTCTCATTTTCACTCTGCCTCCCTCCTCCTTCTCATTTTCACCTGTCTCCCCCTCCCTCCCCTCTTTTCCCTTTCCCTCCATTCTCATTTTTCCTCTCCTCCCTCCCTCCTTCTCATTTTCACTCTGTCTCTCCCTCCCTCCTTCTCATTTCACACTGTCCCTCCTCCTTCTCATTTTCACTCTGTCTCCCCCTCCCCCTCTTTTCCTCTCCTCCCTCCTCCTTCTCATTTTCACTCTGTCTCCTCCCTCCCTCCTTCTCCTTTTCACTCTGCCTCCCTCCCTCCCTCTCTTTTCCCTCCTCCCTCCCTCCTCATTTTTTCCTTCTCTCCTCTCCTCCCTCCCTCCTTCTCATTTTCACTCTCCCTCCCTCCCTCCCTCCTCCCTCCCCTCCCTCCCTCCTCTCTTCTCATTTCCTCTGCCTCCCTCCCTCCCTCCCTTCTCATTTTCCTCTGCCTCCCTCCCTCCCTTCTCCTTTCACTCTCTCCCTCCTCTCTTCTCATTTCACCTCCTCTCCCTCCTCCCTCCCTCCCTCCCTCCCTTCTCATTTTTCACTCTGCCTCCTCCCTCCTTCTCCTCCCTCCCTCTCTTCTCATTTCACTCTGCCTCCTCCTCCCTCCCTCCTTCTCATTTTCACTCTGTCTCCCCTCCCTCCCTCCCTCCCTCCCTTCTCATTTTCACTCTGTCTCCCCCTTCTCCACCCTCCCTCCCTCCTTCTCATTTCACTCTGTCTCCCTCCCTCCTTCTCATTTCACTCTGTCTCCCCCTCCCTCCCTCCCTTCTCGTTTTCACTCTGCCTCCCTCCCTCCTTCTCCCCTTTTCACTGTCTCCTCCTCCTTTCTCATTTTCACTCTGCCTCCCTCCCTCCTTCTCATTTTCACTCTGCCTCCCTCCCTCCCTCCCTTCCCTCCCTCCTTCTCGTTTTCTCCTCCTCCCTCCTTCTCATTTCTCCTCCTCATCCCTCCCCCCTCCCTCCCTTCTCATTTTCACTCCCTCCCTCCTTCTCATTTTCACTGTCTCCCTCCCTCTTCTCATTTTCACTCTGCCTCCTCCCTCCCCTCCTTCTCATTTTCACTCTCCCTCCCTCCCTCCCTCCTCCTCCCTCCCTCCTCTCTTCTCATTTTCACTCTGCCTCCCTCCCTGCCTCTCATTTTCACTCTGTCTCCCCCTCCTCCCTCCTTCTCATTTCCTCTGCCTCCCTCCCTCCCTTCTCATTTTCACTGTCTCCCTCCTCCTTCACATTTCACTCTCCTCCCTCCCTCCTTCTCATTTTCACTCTGCCTCCCTCCTCCCTCCCTTCCCTCCCTCCCCTTCTCATTTCACTCTGCCTCCTCCTCCTTCTCATTTCTCTCCCTCCCCCCTCCCTCCCCCCTCCCTCCCTTCTCATTTCACTCTGCCTCCTCCCTCCCTTCTCCTTTTCACTGTCTCCCTCCCTCTCTTCTCATTTTCACTCTGCCTCTCCCTCCTTCTCATTTTCACTCTGCCTCCCCTCCCTCCCTCCTCCCTTCTCATTTCACTCTCCCCCTCCTCCCTCCCTCCCTCCCTCCTTCTCATTTTCACTCTGCCTCCCTCCCCTCCTTCTCATTTTCACTCCTCCCCTCCCTCTTCTCATTTTCACTCTGCCTCCCTCCCTCCCTCATTTTCCTCTCCCTCCCTTCTCATTTCACTCTCCCCCTCCTCCTCTCATTTCCTCCCTCCCTCCCTCCTTCTCATTTCCCTCCCTCCCTCCTTCTCATTTTCCTCTGCCTCCCTCCCTCCTTCTCATTTTCACTCTGCCTCCCTCCCTCCCTTCTCATTTCACCCTCCCTCCTCCTTCTCATTTTTCTCTCCCTCCCTCCCTTCTCATTTTCACCCTCCCTCCCTCCTTCTCATTTTCACTCTCCCTCCCTCCCTCCTTCTCATTTCACTCTCCCTCCTTCTCCCTCCCTTCCTTCTCATTTTCATTTTCTCCTCCCTCCCTTCTCCTCCCCTCCCTCCCTCCTTCTCATTTCACCCTCCCTCCTCCTTCTCCCTCTCCCTCCCTCCCTCCCTTCTCATTTCCTCTCCCCCTCCCTCTCATTTCACTCTCCTCCCCCTCCCCCTCTTTCTCATTTTCACTCCCTCCCTCCCTCCCCCCTCCCTCCCTCCCTCCTTCTCCCTCTGCCTCCTCCCTCCCTCCCTTCTCATTTTCACTCTCTCCCCTCCCTCCCTCTCTTCTCATTTCTCCCTCCCTCCCTCCCCCTCCCTCCTTCTCACTGTCCCTCCCTCCTTCTCATTTCCTCACTCTCCTCCCTCCCTCCTTCTCATTTCTCCCTCTCCCTCCCTCATTTTCCTCTCCCTCCTCCCTCCCTTCTCATTTCACCCTCCCTCCCTCCCTTCCCTCTCCCTCCCTCCCTTTCTCATTTCATTTCTCTCCCTCCCTCCCTCCCTCCCTTCTCATTTTCCCTCTCCCTCCCTCCCTCCCTTCCCTCCCTCTCTTCTCCCTCCCCCCCTTCTCATTTCACTCTCTCCCTCCCTCCCTCTTCCCTCTCCCTCCCTCCCTTCCCTCCCTTTTCCCTCCCTCTCTTCTCATTTCACTCTCCCTCCTCCTCCTTCTCATTTTCTCACCTCCCTCCCTCCCTCTCTTCTCATTTTCACTCTGCCTCCCTCCCTCCCTCCCTTCTCATTTTCACTCCCTCTCCCTCCCTCCCTCCTTCTCATTTTTCTCCCTCCTCCCTCCCCCTCCCCCTTCTCCCTCCCCTTCTCATTTCCTCTGCCTCCTCCTCTCTTCTCATTTTCACTCTGCCTCCCTCCCTCCCTCCTTCTCATTTCCTCTCCCTCCCCCTCCCCTTCTCATTTCACTCTGCCTCTCCCTCCCTCCCTTCTCATTTTCATTCCCTCCCTCCCTTCTCATTTTCACACTGTCTCCCTCCCTCCCTCTCATTTCCTCTGTCTCCCTCCCTCCCTTCTCATTTCACTCTGTCTCCCCCTCCCTCCCTCCCTTCTCCCTGCCTCCCTCCCCCTTCTCCTTTTCACTGTCTCCTCCCTCTTCACATTTTCACTCTGCCTCCCTCCCTCCCTTCTCATTTCACTCTCCTCCCTCCCTCCCTCCTCTCTCCCTCCCTCCTTCTCACTCACCCTCCCCTCCCTCCTTCTCATTTCCTCTCCCTCCCTCCCTCCTCCCCCTCCCTCCCTTCTCATTTTCACTCTGCTCCTCCTCCTTCTCCTTTTCACTGTCTCCCCTCCTCTCTTCTCCTTTCCTCTCCTCCTCCTCCCTTCTCATTTCACTCTGCCTCCCTCCCTCCCTCCTCCCTTTTCACTCCCTTCCCTCCTTCTCCTCCCTCCCTCTTTCTCATTTCACTCTGCCTCCCTCCCTCCCCTCTCCCTCCCTCCCTCCCTCCTTCTCATTTCACTCTGCCTCCCCCTCCCTCCCTTCTCATTTTCATTTCCCTCCTTCTCATTTCCCTCCCTCCCTCCCTTCTCATTTTCACTCTGCCTCCCTCCCTCCCTTCTCATTTTCACCCTCCCTCCCTCCCTCCATTTTCTCTCTGCCTCCCTCCCTCCCTTCTCATTTTCACTCTGCCTCCCTCCCTCCCTTCTCATTTCACCCTCCCTCCCTCCCTTCTCACTCTGCCTCCCTCCCTCCCTTCTCATTTTCACTCTCCCTCCCTCCCTCCCTTCTCATTTTCACTCTCCCTCCCTCCCTCCCTTCTCATTTTCTCCCTCCCTCCCTCCTTCTCATTTTCACTCTGTTCCCTCCTCCCTCCCTCCCCTCCTCCCCCTTCTCATTTCCCTCCCTCCCTCCTCCTTCTCCCTTCTCCTCCTTCTCATTTCACTCTCCCTCCCTCCCTCCTCCCTCCCTCCATTTTTCCTCCCTCCCCTCATTTTCCTCTCCTCCCTCCCTCCCCCTCCCTCCTCTCATTTTCACTCTGCCTCCTCCTTCCTTCTCATTTTCACCCCCTCCTCCTTCTCATTTCCCCTCCCCTCCCTCCCTCCTCTCCTCTCCTTCTCATTTCACTCTCCTCCCTCCCTCCCCCTCCCTCCTTCTCATTTCCCTCCTCTCCCTCCCTCCCTCCTTCTCATTTTCACTCTCCCTCCCTCCCTCCTCCTTCTCATTTTCACTCTCCCTCTCCCTCCCTCCTTCTCATTTCCTCCCTCCCTCCCTCCCTCCCTCCCTCCCTCTTCTCATTTCCTCCTCCCTCCCTCTCTTCTCATTTTCCCCTCCCTCCCTCTCTTCTCATTTCCTCTCCCTCCTCCTCCCTCCTCCCTCCCTCCTCCCTCCCTCCCTCCCTCTCTTCTCATTTTCACTCTGCCTCCCTCCCTCCTCCCTTCTCATTTTTCACTGTCTCTCCCCCTCCCTCCTTCTCATTTTCACTCTGCCTCCCTCCTCCTTCTCCCTCCCCCTCCCTCCCTCCTCCCTTCTCATTTTCACTCTCCCCCCCTCCTCCCTTCTCCCTCTCCCTCCCCTTCTCATTTTCACTCTGTCTCCCCCTCCCTCCTTCTCCACTCTGCCTCCCTCCCTCCTTCTCATTTCACTGTCTCCCTCCTCCCTCCCTCTCTCCCTCCCTCCCTCCTTCTCATTTTCACTCTGTCTCCCCCTCCTTCTCATTTCACTCTCCCTCCCTCCCTCCCCCCCCTCCCTTCTTCATTTCACTCTGCCTCCCTCCTCCTTCTCATTTCCTCTCCCTCCCTCCCTCCCTCTCTCCCTCCCTCCTTCCTCCCTCCTCCCTCCCTCCTTCTCATTTCCTCTCCCTCCCTCCTCCCCCCTCCCTTTCTCATTTCACTGCCTCCCTCCCTCCCTTCTCCCTTTCACCTCCCTCCTTCTCATTTTCTCCCTCCTCCCTCCTTCTCATTTTCACTCTCCCTCCCTCCCTCCCTCCCTCCCTTCTCATTTTCACTCTCCCTCCCTCCCTCCCTCCCTCCTCCCTCCTCTCCTCCCTCCTCCCTCCTTCTTTTCACCCTCCCCTCCCTCCCTCCCTCCCTCCCTCCCTTCTCATTTTCACCCTCCCTCCCTCCCTCCCTCTTCTCATTTTCACTCTGCCTCCCTCCTCCCTCTTCTCATTTTCCTCTCCCTCCCTCCTCCTTCTCATTTTCACTCTGCCTCCCTCCCTCCCTTCTCATTTTCTCCCTCCCTCCCTCCCTCTCATTTCACTCTGCCTCCCTCCCTCCCTTCTCATTTTCACCCTCCCTCCCTCCCTTCTCATTTTCACTCTGCCTCCCTCCCTCCCTTCTCATTTTCACTCTCCTCCTCTCCTTCTCATTTCACCCTCCCTCCCTCCTTCTCCCTCCCCTCCCTCCTCATTTTCACTCTCCCTCTTCCTCCCTCCCTCTCCTTCTCATTTCCTCTGCCTCCCTCCCTCCCTTCTCCCACCCCTCCCTCCCTCCTTCTCATTTTCACTCTCCTCCTCCTCCCTCCTTCTCATTTCTCCCTCCCTCCTCTCATTTCATTTTCTCTCCTCTCCCTCCCTCCCTCCCTCATCCTCTTCTTCTCATTTTCCCTCCCTCCCTCCTCCCTTCTCACTTCCCTCCCTCCTCCCTTCTCATTTTCCTCTCCCTCCCTCCCTCCTTCTCATTTCACTCTGCCTCCTCCTCCCTTCTCATTTTCACTCTCCTCCCTCCCTTCTCCCCCACCCTCCCCCTCTCCTCCCTCCTCCCTCCCTCCTTCTCATTTCACTCTCCCTCCCTCCCTCCCTTCTCATTTCACTCCCCTCCCTCCCTTCTCATTTTTCCTCATTTCCCTCCCTCATTTCACTCTCCCTCCCTCCCTCCCTCCCTTCTCTTTTTCACTCTGCCCTCCCCCTCCCTCATTTTCCTCTCCCCTCCTCCCTCCCTCTGCCTCATCCTCTTCTTTCACTCTCCCTCCCTCCCTCCCTTCCCCTCTGCCTCCTCCCTTCTCCTTTTCACCCTCCCTCCCTCCTTCTCATTTCACTCTCCCTCCCTCCTCCTTCTCATCCCTCCCTCCCTCCCTCCCCTCCTCTGTCCCTCCTCCCTCCCTTCTCATTTTCACCTCCCTCCCTCCCTCCCTCCTTCTCATTTTCACTCTGCTCCCTCCCTCCTTCTCATTTTCCTCTCCTCCCTCCCTCCTTCTCATTTTCACTCTCCTCCCTCCCTCCCTTCTCATTTCCCTCTCCTCCCTCCCTCCCTTCTCATTTCCTCTCCCTCCCTCCCCCCTCCTCCTTCTCATTTTCACTCCCTCCCTCCTTCTCTTTTTCCTCTCCCCTCCCTTCTCATTTTCACTCTCCCTCCCTCCTCTTTCTCATTTTCACTCTCCCTCCCTCCCTCCCTCCCTCTCTTCTCATTTTCACTCTCCCTCCCTCCCTCCCTTCTCATTTTCACTCTCCCTCCCTCCCTCCCTCCCTTCTCATTTCCCTCCCTCCTTCTCATTTTCTCCCTCCCTCCCTCCCTCCCTTCTTCCTCCTCTCCTCCCTCCCTCCCTCCCTTCTCATTTTCACTCTGCCTCCCTCCCTCCTTCCCTCTCTTCTCATTTTCCTCTGCCTCCCTCCCTCCCTCCCTCCCTCCCTCCCTCTCTTCTCATTTTCACTCTGTCCCTCCCTCCCTCCCTTCTCATTTTCACTCTGCCTCCCTCCCTCCCTTCTCATTTTCACTGTCTCCCTCCCTCCCTCCCTCCCTCCCTCCCTCCCTCCTCTCTCTTTTCACTCCCCCTCCCTCCCTCCCTCCTCCTTCTTTTCCACTGTCTCCCCCCTCCTCCCTCCCTCCCCTCCCTCCTTCTTCTCTTTTCCTCTGTCTCCTCCCTCCTTTCTCATTTTCACTCTCCTCCCCCTCCCCCTCCCTCCCTCTCTCATTTTCACTCTGCCTCCTCCCTGCCTTCTCCTTCCCTCCCTCCCTCCCTTTTCCTCTCCCTCCTCCTCCTCCCTCATTTTCACTCTGCCTCCCTCCCTCCCTCCCTCTCCTCCCTCCCTCCCTCCCTTCTCATTTCTCACTCTCCCTCCCTCCCTCCCTCCCTCCCTTCTCATTTTCACTGTCTCCTCCTCCCTCCCTCCCTTCTCATTTTCACTCTGCCTCCCTCCCTCCTTCTCATTTTCACTCTGTCTCCCCCTCCCTCCCTCCCTTCTCATTTCACTCTGCCTCCCTCCCTCCCTCCTTTTCCTCCCTCCCTCTCTTCTCATTTTCCTCTGCCTCCCTCCCTTTCTCATTTCCTCTGCCTCCCTCCTCCCTCCCCTTCTCATTTTCCTCTTCTCTCCCTCCCTCCCTCCTTCTCATTTCACTCTCCTCCCTCCCTCCCTCCCTCCCTCTCTTCTCATTTTCACTCTGCCTCCCTCCCTCCCTTCCCACTGTCCTCCCTCCCTCTCCTTCTCTTTCCTCTGCTCTTTTCATTTTTCTCTGCCTCTCCTCCCTCCCTTCTCATTTCACTCTGCCTCCCTCCCCTCCCCTCCCTCCTCCCTCCCTCCTTCTCATTTTCACTCCCTCCCTCCCTCCTTCTCATTTTCACTCTGCCTCCCCTCCCTCCCTCCCTTCTCATTTTCACTCTGCCTCCCTCCCTCCCTCCCTCCCTCCCCTCCCTCCCTCCCTCCCTCCCTCCCTCCCTCCCTCCCTCCCTCCCTCCCTTCTCATTTTCACTCTGCCTCCTCCCTCCCTCCCTTCTCATTTTCCTGCCTCCCTCCCTCCCTCCCTCCCCTTCTCATTTCCTCTGCCTCCCTCCCTCCCTCTCATTTCACTCTGTCCTCCTCCTTCTCATTTCCTCCCTCCCTCCCTCCCTCCCTTCTCATTTTCCTCTCCCTCCCTCCCTCCCTCTCTTCTCATTTCCTCCCCTCCCTCCCTCCCTCCCTCTCATTTTCCCTCCTCCCTCCCTTCTCATTTCCTCCCTCCCTCCCCCCTCCCTTCTCATTTTCACTCTGCTCCCCCTCCCTCCCTCCTCTCTCATTTCACTCTCCCTCCCTCCTCCCTCCCTCCCCCTCCCTCCCTTCTCATTTTCACTCTGCCTCCCTCCCTCCCTCCTCTTCTCATTTTTTCACTCCTCCTCCCTCCCCCTCCCTCCCCTTCTCATTTTCCTCTGCCTCCCCCTCCTCCTTCTCATTTCCTCTCCTCTCTCCCTCCCTCCCTCCTCCTTCTCATTTTCACTCTGCCTCCCTCCCTCCCTTCTCATTTCCTCTCCCTCCCTCCCTCCCCCCCCTCCCTCCCTTCTCATTTTCACTCTGCCTCCCTCCCTCCCTTCTCATTTCACTCCCCCCTCCCTCCCTCCCCCTCCCTCCCTTCTCATTTTCACTGTCTCCCTCCCCCTCCCTTTTCTCTCCCTCTCTTTCATCACTCTGCCTCCCCCCCTTCTCCTTTTCACTGTCTCCTCCCTGTCTTCTCATTTTCTCTGCCTCCCTCCCTCCTCCCTCCCCCCTCCCTCCCTCCCTCCCTCCCTTCTCATTTTCACTCTGCCTCCCTCCCCCCTTCTCATTTTCACTCACTCTCCCCCTCCCTCCCTCCCTCCCTCCCTCCCTCCCTCCCTCCCCTCCCTCCCTCCCTCCCCCTCCCTCCCTCCCTCCCTCCCTCCCTCTCTCTTTTTCACTCTGCCCCCCCCCCTCCCTCCCTTCTCATTTTCACACTGTCTCCCCCCTCCCCTCCCTCCCTTCTTCCCTCCCCCTCCCTTCTCTTTTCACTCTGCCTCCCCCTCCCTTCTCATTTTCACTCTGTCTCCCTCCCTCCCTTCTCGTTTTCACTCTGTCTCCCTCCCTCCCCTTCTCGTTTTCACTCTGTCTCCTCCCTCCCTCCCTTCTCGTTTTCACTCTGTCTCCTCCCTCCCTCCCTTCTTTTCACTCTGTCTCTTCCCTCAGAATGTTAGAATCCTGTCCCAACTCGTTTGCGCCGCCCCCTGACTCGAGATACAGATTCCTAAGTGGGGACTGGCTGATTTATGGTGCCCCCCAGGGTCCATCGTGGGGTCTGATTGGCTGAGGAAGCAGCACTACTGGTTTGAGGGATAGCGGGCTACTGATTCACAGACCAGGAGAGAGTGAGAGAGAGAGAGAGAAAGGTAAAGACTATCATAAAGAGTCAGAAGCAGCTCATCTCAGGTAGGTGCAACATGTCTGCACGGCCAAAACACTGGAACTGTGTGTGTCTAACTGGATGTGTAATCATGTGTGTGACTGTGTGTGTGTAACTGTGTGTGTAACAGTGTGTGTGACTGTGTGTGTGACTGTGTGTGTGACTGTGTGTGTGACTGTGTGTGTGTGTGAGTGTAACTGTGTGTGTGACTGTGTGTGTGACTGTGTGTGTGACTGTGTGTGTGTGTAACTGTGTGTGTGACTGTGTGTGTGACTGTGTGTGTGACTGTGTGTGTGTGTGTAACTGTGTGTGTGAACTGTGTGTGTGACTGTGTGTGTGACTGTGTGTGTGACTGTGTATTTAACTGTGTGTGTGACTGTGTGTGTGACTGTGTATTTAACTGTGAGTGTAACTGTGTGTGTGACTGTGTATTTAACTGTGTGTGTGACTGTGTGTGTGACTGTGTGTGTGTGTGTAACTGTGTGTGTGTGTAACTGTGTGTGTGTAACTGTGTGTGTGTAACTGTGTATTTAACTGTGTGTGTGTGTGTAACTGTGTGTGTAACTGTGTGTGTAACTGTGTGTGTGTGTAACTGTGTGTGTGTCACTGTGTATTTAATATAATAATAATAATATATGCCATTTAGCAGACGCTTTTATCCAAAGCGACTTGTATGTGTGCATACATTCTACGTATGGGTGGTCCCGGGAATCGAACCCACTACCCTGGCGTTACAAGCGCCATGCTCTACCAACTGAGCTACAGAAGGACCACGTGTGTAACTGTGTATTTAACTGTGTGTGTGTGTAACTGTGTGTGTGTCACTGTGTATTTAACTGGTGTGTGTCACTGTGTGAAGTGTAACTGTGTGTGAAATATGGTCTTGTCTGTTTCTATCTGTCTCTCAGACATGAATAATCGCTCCATAGCCTGGTGGCTGAAACAGATAGGACTGCCCCAGTACACCAAGTCACTGGAGGGAGAATACTACGGTCTAGAGGTACCTGTCTGTCTGACTGGAGAGAGAATACTATGGTCTAGAGGTACCTGTCTGTCTGACTGGAGAGAGAATACTATGGTCTAGAGGTACCTGACTGTCTGTCTGACTGGAGAGAGAATACTATGGTCTAGAGGTACCTGACTGTCTGTCTGTCTGGAGAGAGAATACTACGGTCTAGAGGTACCTGACTGTCTGTCTGGAGAGAGAATACTATGGTCTAGAGGTACCTGACTGTCTGACTGGAGAGAGAATACTATGGTCTAGAGGTACCTGACTGTCTGACTGGAGAGAGAATACTATGGTCTAGAGGTACCTGACTGTCTGTCTGGAGAGAGAATACTATGGTCTAGAGGTACCTGTCTGTCTGACTGGAGAGAGAATACTATGGTCTAGAGGTACCTGACTGTCTGACTGGAGAGAGAATACTATGGTCTAGAGGTACCTGACTGTCTGACTGGAGAGAGAATACTATGGTCTAGAGGTACCTGACTGTCTGGAGAGAGAATACTATGGTCTAGAGGTACCTGACTGTCTGGAGAGAGAATACTACGGTCTAGAGGTACCTGACTGTCTGACTGGAGAGAGAATACTATGGTCTAGAGGTACCTGTCTGTCTGACTGGAGGGAGAATACTATGGTCTAGAGGTACCTGACTGTCTGGAGAGAGAATACTATGGTCTAGAGGTACCTGACTGTCTGGAGAGAGAATACTATGGTCTAGAGGTACCTGTCTGTCTGACTGGAGGGAGAATACTATGGTCTAGAGGTACCTGACTGTCTGGAGAGAGAATACTACGGTCTAGAGGTACCTGTCTGTCTGTCTGGAGAGAGAATACTATGGTCTAGAGGTACCTGACTGTCTGTCTGGAGAGAGAATACTACGGTCTAGAGGTACCTGACTGTCTGGAGAGAGAATACTATGGTCTAGAGGTACCTGACTGTCTGGAGAGAGAATACTATGGTCTAGAGGTACCTGACTGTCTGGAGAGAGAATACTATGGTCTAGAGGTACCTGACTGTCTGGAGAGAGAATACTATGGTCTAGAGGTACCTGACTGTCTGGAGAGAGAATACTATGGTCTAGAGGTACCTGACTGTCTGACTGGAGAGAGAATACTATGGTCTAGAGGTACCTGACTGTCTGGAGAGAGAATACTATGGTCTAGAGGTACCTGTCTGTCTGACTGGAGAGAGAATACTATGGTCTAGAGGTACCTGACTGTCTGACTGGAGAGAGAATACTATGGTCTAGAGGTACCTGACTGTCTGGAGAGAGAATACTATGGTCTAGAGGTACCTGACTGTCTGACTGGAGAGATAATACTATGGTCTAGAGGTACCTGACTGTCTGACTGGAGAGAGAATACTATGGTCTAGAGGTACCTGACTGTCTGACTGGAGAGAGAATACCTGAGGTACTGTCTGACTGGAGAGAGAATACTATGGTCTAGAGGTACCTGACTGTCTGACTGGAGAGAGAATACTATGGTCTAGAGGTACCTGGTCTGGAGACTAGAGGGGGTACCTGACCCGCAGGATAATTAATATTTTCCTAATGTTCTTGTGCTTCTTTACTGGAAACAAAGGAAAGACATGATATTTTGGTTATTTATAGTCTGGAGAGTATGGTATACTAATGGTCCGGCCCAGACGGTACCTGACTGTCTGACTGTATGACTCTGTCTGTCTTTTTCTTTCTGTATTTACTAAACTGATAGTTTCAGCCTTCATTTCTCTCCATCTCTCTCTCTCTCTCTCTCTCTCTCTCTCTCTCTCTCTCTCTCTCTCTCTCTCTCTCTCTCTCTCTCTCTCTCTAACCTGTCTCTCTCTCCCTCTCCATCTCCATATCTCTCCCTCTCCCCTCCTCCTCTCTCACCCCAACCTGTCTCTCTCTCTCTCTCTCTCTCCATCTCCATATCTCTCCCTCTCCCTCCTCTCTCACCCCAACCTGTCTCTCTCTCTCTCTCTCTCTCTCTCATCTCCATATCTCTCCCTCTCTCCTCCTCCTCTCTCACCCCAACCTCTCTCTCTCTCTCTCTCTCTCTCTCTAACCTGTCTCTCTCTCCCTCTACATATCTCTCCCTCTCCCCTCCTCCTCTCTCACCCCAACCTGTCTCTCTCTCTCCATCTCCATATCTCTCCCTCTCCCCTCCTCCTCTCTCACCCCACACTTTCTCTCAATTCAATTCAATTCAAGGGGCTTTACTCTCTCTCTCACTCTCTCTCCATCTCCATATCTCTCCCTCTCCCCTCCTCCTCCTCTCTCACCCCAACCTGTCCCTCTCCCTCCATCTCTCTCCATCTCTCGCCCTCCATCTATCTCTCTCCCTCTCTCTCTCTCCCTCTCTCTCTCTCCCTCCATCTCTCTCCCTCCAGGGTTTGCTGTATGTATGTGATGTAGATCTGAAGGAGGCAGGAGTAGATGATCCCAGTCACAGAGACACTATACTGTCTCAGCTGCTGCGTCACAGACAGACACTAGACCCACACTCTGGTAACACACACACACACACACACACACACACACACACACACACACACACACACACACACACACACACACACACACACACACACACACACACACACACACACACACACACACACCCACACACACACACACACATACTGTCTCATCTGCTGCGACACAGAGAGACACTAGACCCCCCCCACACACACACGTATACACATGAACATGAACCCACACTCACACTCGTCTAACCTGTGCCCTGTGTTGTCCTGTCTCAGGTATGGTGGAGGAGCTGAGGGTGAGCAGGAAGTATTCTCTGGGATCGTCTCTGGACCTGGTGAGAATATAGAATATAGAACACAGAATATAGAATATAGAACACAGAATATAGAACACAGAATATAGAACACAGAATATAGAACACAGAATATAGAACATAGAATATAGAACACAGAATATAGAATATAGAACACAGAATATAGTATATAGAACACAGAATATAGAATATAGAACATAGAATATAGAACACAGAATATAGAACACAGAATATAGAACACAGAATATAGAATATAGAACACAGAATATAGAATATAGAACATAGAACACAGAATATAGAACACAGAATATAGAATATAGAACACAGAATATAGAACACAGAATATAGAATATAGAACACAGAATGTAGAATATAGAAAACAGAATATAGACCACTGAATATAGAACACAAAATATAGAATATAGAACACAGAATATAGAATATAGAACACAGAATATAAAACACAGAATGTAGAATATAGAATATAGAACACAGAATATAGAATATAGAACACAGAATGTAGAATATAGAACACAGAATATAGAATATAGAACACAGAATATAGAACACAGAATATAGAATATAGAACACAGAATATAGAATATAGAACATAGAATATAGAACACAGAACACAGAATATAGAATATAGAACACAGAATATAGAACACAGAACACAGAATATAGAATATAGAACATAGAATATAGAACACAGAATATAGAACACAGAATATAGAATATAGAACAGAGAATGTAGAATATAGAACACAGAATATAGAATATAGAATACAGAATGTAGAATATAGAACATAGAATATAGAACACAGAATATAGAACACAGAATATAGAATATAGAACACAGAATATAGAATATAGAACACAGAATATATAATACAGAACACAGAATAAAGAACACAGAATATAGAATATAGAACACAGAATATAGAATATAGAACACAGAATGTAGAATATAGAATACAGAATGTAGAATATAGAACACAGAATGTAGAATATAGAACATAGAATATAGAACACAGAATATATAATATAGAACACAGAATATAGAATATAGAACACAGAATATAGAACACAGAACATAGAATATAGAACACAGAATATAGAATATAGAACATAGAATATAGAACACAGAATATAGAACACAGAATATAGAATATAGAACACAGAATATAGAATGTAGAACATAGAATGTAGAACAGAATATAGAATGTAGAACATAAAACAGAATATAGAACATACAACCCAGACTGGTTCTATCCTTCTCCCCCAAGTGTGTATTTGTATTCATTCTTCCTCATCCCGTTAGCCCAATTCTGTTTTGCCCCCTTCTCCCTGAAGTGTGCACTTGTTCACTCCCCCTCATTGCATTGTATTGGCGAGGAGAGTGAACAAGTGCACACTTCAGGGAGAAGGGGGCAAAACAGAATTGGGCTAACGGGATGAGGAAGAATGAATCTACTTCCTCAATCAGTAGAATCTCTAGAAGATGAATAGAAATCTTCCCAGCCAATAGAAGTGACCAGAAGCCCTGGATCAGGTTGCTCATATTGTCTGCTTGGTCTCTCCGATGGCTCTCCGTTCATTTGTTCTGTTCTGGCTCTAAAGGTGAAACCCAGGAAGGATCTGTTCCGTCAGAGTGTTCTGCCCCGCCTTCGACGCAAGGTCACAGTCTCCGCCTCCTGTTCACAGCTCCACCCACTGGAGGAGGGGCTCAGCCCAGGACTCGCCCCCGAGCAGACAAGGAAACGCAGGTACAAAACTAGGAATATACACTTTCATATCAAAAGACTGGGAGGGTTGGAGGGTGTGTGTGAGGGTTGGAGGGTGTGTGTGTGTGTGAGGGTTGGAGGGTGTGTGTGAGGGTTGGAGGGTGTGTGTGTGGGTAGGTTGGAGGATGGGTGTGTGTGAGGGTTGGAGGGTGTGTGTGAGAGGATTGGAGGATGTGTGTGAGAGGATTGGAGGGTGTGTGTGTGAGAGGGTTGGGGGTTGGAGGATGTGTGTGTGAGAGGGTCAGAGGGTTGGAGGGTGTGTGTGAGAGGGTTGGAGGGTGTGTGTGAGAGGGTTGGAGGGTGTGTGTGTGAGAGGGTTGGGGGTTGGAGGATGTGTGTGTGAGAGGGTCAGATGGTTGGAGGGTGTGTGTGTGTGTGTGTGTGTGTGAGAGGGTTGGTGTGTGTGTGTGTGTGTGTGTGTGTGTGTGTGTGTGTGTGTGTGTGTGTGTGTGTGTGTGTGTGTGTGTGTGTGTGTGTGTGTGTGTGTGTGTGTGTGTGTGTGTGTGTGTGTAGGTTGGAGGGTGTGTGTGTGAGAGGGTTGGAGGGTGTGTGTGTGAGAGGGTTGAGGGAGTGTGTGAAAGGGTTGGAGGGTGTGTGTGAGAGGGTTGGAGGGTGTGTGTGAGAGGGTTGGAGGGTGTGAGTGAGAGAGTTGGAGGGCGTGTGTGTGAGAGGGTTGGAGGGTGTGTGTGAGAGGGTTGGAGGGTGTGAGTGAGAGAGTTGGAGGGTGTTGTGAGAGGGTTGAGGTTGTGTGGTTTATCATTAAAGGGTGTGTGTGTGAGAGGGTTGGGGGGTTGGAGGATGTGTGTGTGAGGGGGTTGGAGGGTGCGTGTGTGAGGGGTTTGAGGGTTGAAGGGTGTGAGAGGGTTGAAGGGTGTGTGTGAGAGGGTTGAAGGGTGTGTGTGAGAGGGTTGAAGGGTGTGAGAGGGTTGAAGGGTGTGTGTGAGAGGGTTGAAGTGTGTGTGTGAGAGGGTTGAAGGGTGTGAGAGGGTTGAAGGGTGTGTGTGAGAGGGTTGAAGGGTGTGTGTGAGAGGGTTGAAGGGTGTGTGTGAGAGGGTTGAAGGGTGTGTGGGTGATGGTTGAGGTTGTGTGGTTTATCATTAACTGTCATAAACGTAAACATAATCTGTCTGTCTTCTCATAGCAGGGACTGTTTCCATCTGTCTGTCTGTCTTCTCATAGCAGGGACTGTGTCCATCTGTCTGTCTGTCTTCTCATAGCAGGGACTGTTTCCATCTGTCTGTCTGTCTTCTCATAGCAGGGACTGTTTCCATCTGTCTGTCTGTCTTCTCATAGCAGGGACTGTTTCCATCTGTCTGTCTGTCTTCTCATAGCAGGGACTGTTTCCATCTGTCTGTCTGTCTTCTCATAGCAGGGACTGTTTCCATCTGTCTGTCTGTCTTCTCATAGCAGGGACTGTGTATCTGTCTGTCTGTCTGTCTGTCTGTCTGTCTTCTCTGAGCAGGGACTGTTTCCATCTGTCTGTCTGTCTTCTCATAGCAGGGACTGTCTGTCTGTCTGTCTGTCTTCTCATAGCAGGGACTGTCTGTCTGTCTGTCTGCTCATAGCAGGGACTGTGTCCATCTGTCTGTCTTCTCATAGTTGTCTGTTTACCTCGTATTATTGAACCCGACATGTTTGTTCCAGAACCTTCCTTAAAGGTTTATTCACAAACTTCACCTTGTTCCACATGTTGTTGTGTTAAAGTGAAATTATGTTATTAGACACTTTTACACATTATTTAGAAATGAAAAGCTGAAAAACACAGATTTAACCACAAAGACCAGGGAGGTTTTCCAGCGCCTCGCAAAGAAGGGCACCCATTGGTTGTTGGGTATAAATAAATAAATCAAAGCACCCATTGAATATTTGAGTATGGTGCAGTTATTAATTACACTTTGGATGGTGTGTCAATACACCCAGTCACTATAAAGATACAGGCGTCCTTCCCGGAGAGGAAGACAACGGCTCAGAGATTATCACCATGAGACCAATCGGGACTTTAAAAAACTATTACAGAGTTTATTGGCTGTGATATGAGAAAACTGAGGAAGGATCAACAACATTGT
>NW_026290854.1:167500-190000 GCF_023373465.1 Oncorhynchus keta | reverse complement strand
CTAACAACTGTCTGTCTGTCTGTCTGTCTGTTCTAGTCCATTCACTAACAACTGTCTGTCTGTTCTAGTCCATTCACTAACAACTGTCTGTCTGTCTGCTCCAGTCCATTCACTAACAACTGTCTGTCTGTTCTAGTCCATTCACTAACAACTGCCTGTCTGTTCCAGTCCATTCACTAACAACTGTCTGTCTGTTCTAGTCCATTCACTAACAACTGCCTGTCTGTTCCAGTCCATTCACTAACAACTGCCTGTCTGTCTGTTCCAGTCCATTCACTAACAACTGTCTGTCTGTTCCAGTCCATTCACTAACAACTGCCTGTCTGTCTGTTCCAGTCCATTCACTAACAACTGTCTGTCTGTCTGTTCCAGTCCATTCACTAACAACTGCCTGTCTGTCTGTTCTGTTCACTAACAACTGTGTCCATTCACTAACAACTGTCCTGTCTGTCTGTCTGTTCTAGTCTGTCTGTCTGTTCTAGTCCATTCACTAACAACTGTCTGTCTGTCTGTTCCGGTCCATTCACTAACAACTGTCTGTCTGTTCTAGTCCATTCACTAACAACTGTCTGTCTGTTCTAGTCCATTCACTAACAACTGTCTGTCTGTCTGTTCCGGTCCATTCACTAACAACTGTCTGTCTGTCTGTTCTAGTCCATTCACTAACAACTGTCTGTCTGTTCTAGTCCATTCACTAACAACTGTCTGTCTGTCTGTTCTAGTCCATTCACTAACAACTGTCTGTCTGTCTGTTCTAGTCCATTCACTAACAACTGTCTGTCTGTCTGTTCTAGTCCATTCACTAACAACTGTCTGTCTGTCTGTCTGTCTGTCTGTCTGTCTGTCTGTCTGTCTGTCTACTGTTCTAGTCACCAATAACTGACATGGTGTTGACAGACCTAACTCATAGAGGGGATTTGGGTTGGAATCAGCTGACTGGTAGAATGAACCCGGATTTACAGGTGAGCTGTCAGAACTGGGTGGGGGGGGGGGTCCAGCTCAAAGCATTAGAGTGGAATCCGAGGAATGTTGGAGATAGCGGCGTTACCGTTTCAGTGAGGGAGGGGGGAAGGGGAGAGAGAAGCCAGGAAACGTGTGAGGACTCATCAGAAACACACACAGTGAAAAGCGGGAGGCACCGGAGAGAGCTACTTCCTCGCGTTGTAAGTTAGTCCTGTTGTGTGAACTTTGGATCTCTGCTTGCGGCAACTGGCCAGAAGAAAAAAAATGTCCGTCTGAATTTGAGAGACTTTTTGCGATGACTCGAGATCTCGCAGGTAAGCTTTGTCAAGATTATTTGTTTAAAAAAAATGTAGGCTAAAGTTATCGACATGTAGATCTGTGGCTTTTGGAGAAATGGGCGTTTCATTTGTTGTTGCAGCTGAATGCTTGTGATTGGTAGTGTTGTGACAGGCTAGCCTGGAACCAGATGTTGAACAACTGATTTTTATATAATAATAATTATTGGAAACGGATGACAGGACAAACAAAAGGTCATAGGTTATTAAACTGTAACAATCGAGACTAACGGAAGTTACACATACAGGTAGACTATTACTCACCTGTACTTTAGTAAATCCGTTGTCATTGCGACAGAACATGATAAAAAACATATTTCCTCTTACAGGACAGATGTTTTTGTAATGGCTCTCACTCATTTCCGTTAAATAATGGAGAGGGTTTGCGACATCGGGGTAGAAATCTGAAAGCTATACTGCTGTAGCCAAAAGACGGGACAACGCCCCTCCTCGGGACCGACTGACACACGGTAGGGCCTGATGCCGGTGCCAACTCTCACCCACTAGTATTCAGTCATCTATACTAGTTTCGATAGAATTTGAGTGGTTCCTCCATCATCCATCTGCTTTTTAACCGAACCAGGGGCGGAGAGGACACTTTTTAAAATGAAAGATGGTTTCTACTGCTGAGGGGATTATTTAAACTGATCCTAGATATGTGTTTAAAAGTCCAAGTGGAACCTCAGGAAGACGTTATTACGCTACTCATCCCCATGGCAACCCCACCCCCATTCAAATGGTCCCAAACACACAGACCGGTAATGTCTTGTGCTTCCGGTTTGGGATGCAGCAGAACGGTCAGGCTGCAGGCAGGCATTTTACCGGGATGTTGGAACTGGAAGGAAACGGGAAATGGCTATTAAAAGACGGAAAGACAGACATCTCCTCTTAGCACAGTGAACTCACATAGCCTAGTTATAACCTTGTGCAGCGGCCTCCATCCTGTGTGCGCTCCCGAGAGCGTCATTGACAGGGATCTCTCTCAATCCTGCAGATTTAAGGCACTCCGTCAGTACAGTCCCTGGTTCGATTCCATACTGTATCACCCATAGGGCAGCACACAATTGGCCCAGCACCACCCGGGTTTGACCGGGGTAGGCTGTCATTGGAAATAAGAATTGGTTCTTGTTTACTGACTTGCCTCAGCTGGTCCGAACACTATTGACTTGCTTCCTGCTCTGATTTTCTCCTCCAAAAAACCGCCACCTATAACGGCACCGCCTCGCAGATATCAAATCAACAAGTCAACAACCTTTGACAGATCTTATCACATGAATCCTGTTTGATTGATGATGCAAGTGCAGCCTGCAAATTTGGGGCGTTCCTGCATGTGGGCGTTCCTGCACGTGGGCGTTCCTGCACGTGGGCGTTCCTGCACGTGGGCGTTCCTGCACGTGGGCGTTCCTGGGGGCGTTCCTGCACGTGGGCGTTCCTGCACGTGGGCGTTCCTGGGCGTTCCTGCACGTGGGCGTTCCTGCACGTGGGCGTTCCTGCACGTGGGCGTTCCTGCATGTGGGCGTTCCTGAAGAAACTCAAAAATACTTTTATTTCCCTTTGGAAGAGTCACAAGCATGAAGATATCCTGTTCTAAGGGGGGTTGGGGGGCGTTCATGCAGGAACCAATGGGATCCTCGAGGGGAGGGGGCGGTCGTACAGGAACCAATGGGATGCTTGAGGGGAGGGGGCGGTCGTACAGGAACCAATGGGATCCTCGAGGGGGCGTGTTCCTGAAGGAACTCATGCGATGCTCGAGACGGTGTCCTGCAAATGCAGTAATACCCACACGCAGGAACGCCCCGAATTGTGGGCTGCAGTTGCACCCTTCAGCTTGGTGAGGTGGGGTTGGGAGAGAGGGACCAATAGACGGGTTGCTGTTTAACGGGGTTGGGGAAGACTGGGCCTGTTATAGTGTGTAGAACAGACAGAGAGGGACCAATAGACGGGTTGCTGTTTAATGGGGTTGGGGAAGACTGGGCCTGTTATAGTGTGTAGAACAGACAGAGAGGGACCAATAGACGGGTTGCTGTTTAACGGGGTTGGGGAAGACTGGGCCTGTTATAGTGTGTAGAACAGACAGAGAGGGACCAATAGACGGGTTGCTGTTTAACGGGGTTGGGGAAGACTGGGCCTGTTATAGTGTGTAGAACAGACAGAGAGGGAACAATAGACGGGTTGCTGTTTAATGGGGTTGGGGAAGACTGGGCCTGTTATAGTGTGTAGAACAGACAGAGAGGGACCAATAGACGGGTTGCTGTTTAATGGGGTTGGGGAAGACTGGGCCTGTTATAGTGTGTAGAACAGACAGAGAGGGACCAATAGACGGGTTGCTGTTTAATGGGGTTGGGGAAGACTGGGCCTGTTATAGTGTGTAGAACAGACAGAGAGGGACCAATAGACGGGTTGCTGTTTAATGGGGTTGGGGAAGACTGGGCCTGTTATAGTGTGTAGAACAGACAGAGAGGGACCAATAGACGGGTTGCTGTTTAATGGGGTTGGGGAAGACTGGGCCTGTTATAGTGTGTAGAACAGACAGAGAGGGACCAATAGACGGGTTGCTGTTTAATGGGGTTGGGGAAGACTGGGCCTGTTATAGTGTGTAGAACAGACAGAGAGGGAACAATAGACGGGTTGCTGTTTAATGGGGTTGGGGAAGACTGGGCCTGTTATAGTGTGTAGAACAGACAGAGAGGGAACAATAGACGGGTTGCTGTTTAATGGGGTTGGGGAAGACTGGGCCTGTTATAGTGTGTAGAACAGACAGAGAGGGACCAATAGACGGGTTGCTGTTTAATGGGGTTGGGGAAGACTGGGCCTGTTATAGTGTGTAGAACAGACAGAGAGGGACCAATAGACGGGTTGCTGTTTAATGGGGTTGGGGAAGACTGGGCCTGTTATAGTGTGTAGACATCACATCAGAGGATGTTGTTGTTGTTATGGAACATCATATCAGAGGATGTTGTTGTTGTTTAGGAACATCATATCAGAGGATGTTGTTGTTGTTATGGAACATCATATCAGAGGATGTTGTTGTTGTTATGGAACATCATATCAGAGGATGTTGTTGTTGTTATGGAACATCACATCAGAGGATGTTGTTGTTGTTATGGAACATCACATCAGAGGATGTTGTTGTTGTTATGGAACATCATATCAGAGGATGTTGTTGTTGTTTAGGAACATCATATCAGAGGATGTTGTTGTTGTTTAGGAACATCATATCAGAGGATGTTGTTGTTGTTATGGAACATCATATCAGAGGATGTTGTTGTTGTTATGGAACATCATATCAGAGGATGTTGTTGTTGTTATGGAACATCATATCAGAGGATGTTGTTGTTGTTATGGAACATCATATCAGAGGATGTTGTTGTTGTTGTTATGGAACATCATATCAGAGGATGTTGTTGTTGTTTGGGACATCATATCAGAGGTTGTTGTTGTTGTTTAGGAACATCATATCAGAGGATGTTGTTGTTGTTTAGGAACATCATATCAGAGGATTTGTTGTTGTTATGGAACATCATATCAGAGGATGTTGTTGTTGTTTATGGAACATCACATCAGAGGATGTTGTTGTTGTTATGGAACATCATATCAGAGGATGTTGTTGTTGTTTGTTGTTTAGGAACATCACATCAGAGGATGTTGTTGTTGTTATGGAACATCATATCAGAGGATGTTGTTGTTGTTAGGAACATCATATCAGAGGATGTTGTTGTTGTTTAGGAACATCATATCAGAGGATGTTGTTGTTGTTATGGAACATCATATCAGAGGATGTTGTTGTTGTTATGGAACATCATATCAGAGGATGTTGTTGTTGTTTAGGAACATCATATCAGAGGTTGTTGTTGTTGTTATGGAACATCATATCAGAGGATGTTGTTGTTGTTAGGAACATCATATCAGAGGATGTTGTTGTTGTTTGGAACATCATATCAGAGGATGTTGTTGTTTTTAGGAACATCATATCAGAGGATGTTGTTGTTGTTAGGAACATCATATCAGAGGATGTTGTTGTTGTTTAGGAACATCATATCAGAGGATGTTGTTGTTGTTTAGGAACATCATATCAGAGGATGTTGTTGTTGTTATGGAACATCACATCAGAGGATGTTGTTGTTGTTATGGAACATCATATCAGAGGATGTTGTTGTTGTTATGGAACATCATATCAGAGGATGTTGTTGTTGTTTAGGAACATCACATCAGAGGATGTTGTTGTTGTTATGGAACATCATATCAGAGGATGTTGTTGTTGTTATGGAACATCATATCAGAGGATGTTGTTGTTGTTATGGAACATCATATCAGAGGATGTTGTTGTTGTTATGGAACATCACATCAGAGGATGTTGTTGTTGTTTAGGAACATCATATCAGAGGATGTTGTTGTTGTTTAGGAACATCATATCAGAGGATGTTGTTGTTGTTTAGGAACATCATATCAGAGGATGTTGTTGTTGTTATGGAACATCATATCAGAGGATGTTGTTGTTGTTATGGAACATCATATCAGAGGATGTTGTTGTTGTTATGGAACATCATATCAGAGGATGTTGTTGTTGTTTAGGAACATCATATCAGAGGATGTTGTTGTTGTTATGGAACATCATATCAGAGGATGTTGTTGTTGTTTAGGAACATCATATCAGAGGATGTTGTTGTTGTGGAACATCATATCAGAGGATGTTGTTGTTGTTTAGGAACATCATATCAGAGGATGTTGTTGTTGTTTAGGAACATCATATCAGAGGATGTTGTTGTTGTGGAACATCATATCAGAGGATGTTGTTGTTGTTTAGGAACATCATATCAGAGGATGTTGTTGTTGTTGTTTAGGAACATCATATCAGAGGATGTTGTTGTTGTTATGGAACATCATATCAGAGGATGTTGTTGTTGTTGTTTAGGAACATCATATCAGAGGATGTTGTTGTTGTTTAGGAACATCATATCAGAGGATGTTGTTGTTG
Source organism: Oncorhynchus keta (assembly GCF_023373465.1). NCBI lineage: Eukaryota > Metazoa > Chordata > Actinopteri > Salmoniformes > Salmonidae > Oncorhynchus > Oncorhynchus keta. Next base: position 183,727 of record NW_026290854.1, on the reverse strand, counting down.
TTTAGGAACATCACATCAGAGGATGTTGTTGTTGTTATGGAACATCACATCAGAGGATGTTGTTGTTGTTATGGAACATCATATCAGAGGATGTTGTTGTTGTTTAGGAACATCATATCAGAGGATGTTGTTGTTGTTTAGGAACATCATATCAGAGGATGTTGTTGTTGTTAGGAACATCATATCAGAGGATGTTGTTGTTGTTTAGGAACATCATATCAGAGGATGTTGTTGTTGTTTAGGAACATCATATCAGAGGATGTTGTTGTTGTTTAGGAACATCATATCAGAGGATGTTGTTGTTGTTTAGGAACATCATATCAGAGGATGTTGTTGTTGTTATGGAACATCATATCAGAGGATGTTGTTGTTGTTTAGGAACATCATATCAGAGGATGTTGTTGTTTAGGAACATCACATCAGAGGATGTTGTTGTTGTTTAGGAACATCATATCAGAGGATGTTGTTGTTGTTATGGAACATCATATCAGAGGATGTTGTTGTTGTTATGGAACATCATATCAGAGGATGTTGTTGTTGTTATGGAACATCATATCAGAGGATGTTGTTGTTGTTTAGGAACATCATATCAGAGGATGTTGTTGTTGTTTAGGAACATCATATCAGAGGATGTTGTTGTTGTTATGGAACATCATATCAGAGGATGTTGTTGTTGTTATGGAACATCATATCAGAGGATGTTGTTGTTGTTTAGGAACATCATATCAGAGGATGTTGTTGTTGTTTAGGAACATCACATCAGAGGATGTTGTTGTTGTTTAGGAACATCATATCAGAGGATGTTGTTGTTGTTATGGAACATCATATCAGAGGATGTTGTTGTTGTTATGGAACATCATATCAGAGGATGTTGTTGTTGTTTAGGAACATCATATCAGAGGATGTTGTTGTTGTTATGGAACATCATATCAGAGGATGTTGTTGTTGTTATGCAGCTAGTTGAGCTCAAAGTATATACCTTTAAAATAGGCTTTAACAAAAATCAAACAGTCTTTAGTAAAGAGAAGGACAGACAGACAGACAGAGAGACAGACAGACAGACAGACAGACAGACAGACAGACAGACAGACAGGACAGACAGACAGACAGAGGAGTATGACAGAGAAAGTCCACGTTAGTAAATGTGTTATTTCTGTCTTTCAGTAAGAGGAGGAGTGTCACTGCATACCTGAGTCAGCTGAAGGTGAGCTCTCACACACACACACACACACACACACACACACACACACACACACACACACACACACACACACACACACACACACACACACACACACACACACACACACACACACACACACACACACACACACACACACACACACACACACACACACACACACACACACACACACACACACACAGGGCCGGCTCCAGGCAGCGACATAAGCGGTCGTTTAGGGCCCCAGACTCAATTAGCCATGCCAGCTAACAATTTGTTGATTGGTAAGTTATCCCCTAGCCAGTTGTCTTGTAGTAATCATGGCCGAATACCGACTGGGCACATGGCCGGGGCCCTGACGGAAACCGTTGATTTAGTTATTGATGAGTCGAACTGCATGACATCTGTTATAAAATGGCTAAACGTTCTCTCCGCTCCATGACAAAATATGTTGAACTAAAGAAAACTTGTTTTAAAACTACAACATTTTAGAAAGGCCAGGGCCCCCAAAAGGCCAGGGCCCCCTAAAGGCCAGGGCCCCCAAAAGGCCAGGTTGGGGGCCCCCTAAAGGCCAGGGCCCCCTAAAGGCCAGGGCCCCCTAAAGGCCAGGGCCCCCAAAAGGCCAGGGCCCCCTAAAGGCTAGGGCCGGCCCTGCACACACACACATGCTGAAACAACTCACCAAAACACTCAGGCCTGTGGGTGTTTTTCCTGTGACGTTACAGTTAGCCTCATGTTTATCAGGAATGTAACACCATTTCTTTAACGTTGCGGTAAGGTTAGTTCAAGGTTATTCTTGTTGTGTAGGTGTGTGTGGGGGTTGCATGTCAGTTTAAGGTTGTTGTAACGTTGTGCATGTGTTTGGAGGTCAAAGGGGGGATGGATTTTAGTCTAAGGTTGTTGTAACATTGTTGAAATGTTTTATAGGTGTTTGGAGGTAGCAGGGAGATGGACTCTCTGAAGAAGGAGTTGGAGGAGGAACTGAAGCTATCTACTGATGACCTGAGGAGTCACGCCTGGTACCATGGACCCGTAGGCAGAGAGGTACACACACACACACACACCTCTGGTACCAAGACAGGGCACCCCTCTGGTACCATCGACCTATACACAGAGAGGTACACACACCACCTGGTACCATGGACCCGTAGGCAGAGGGTACACACACAGGGCCCACTGGTACCATCGACCTATACACAGAGAGGTACACACACCTGGTACCATGGACCCAAGGCTGAGAGGTACACACACACTCTCTCTCTCACTCCCTTACTCAGGCTCACACACTTACACTCTCTCTCTCTTACATCTCACTTACTCACACAGCACACACACACACTCACTTACTTTAGGGGGCCGGCCCAGGCAGAGAGATGGTGACACACACACCTGGTACCATGACTCAAAGACAGAGAGTAACAATTTGTTGACCCCTCACTGAGTTGCTATTGGAAGGATGACCATATTGATGATGCACTGCATCAAGATATAAACCTGGTACCATGGACCCATGACAGAAGGTATGTTTAACTCAAGAAACCTATTCTCTTTAACGTTTGAAGGGGACTGGTTTGATCAAGGTTATTATAATGATTGTGTCCTCCAGGGGGTGACTGGTTTGATATGTGTGTCCCCTATAAGGATGTGTTGTAAAAGTTGGTTTGATGTGTGTGTGTGTGTTATAATGATGTGTCCTCCATGTGTTTGTGTGTGTGTCATAATGATGTGCCTCCAGGGGGACTGGTTTGATGTGTGTGTGTGTTATAATGATGTGGACTGGTTTGAGTCCTCCAGGTTTGATGTTGTGTGTGTTATAATGATGTGTCCTCCAACTGGTTTGATGTGTGTTGTGTTATAATGATGTGTCCTCCAGGGGGACTGGTTTGATGTGTGTTATAATGATGTGTGGGTTATAATGATGTTCCAGTGTTATAATGATGTGTCCTCCAGGGTTACTCCCGTGAGCTTTCCAGTTTGAAGGGGATCGGTGCGTTTCACGGGGTGGACGTCATCCTGTCTCCCAGGCCTCTGGCGCCATAGTCTATCACCCAATCACCTGAGGCTCCCTGCCTATACCATGGACCCAGGCAGAGCGGACCGGTACAGGACAACACACTGTCACAGTGGATACCATGGACCTGTCACAGTGGATACAACACACACACAGTGGATAGAACACACTGTCACAGTGGATAGAACACACACACAGTGGATAGATCACACTGTCACAGTGGATAGAACACACTGTCACAGTGGATACACATGGACACAGTGGATAGAGCACACTGTCACAGTGGACAGAGCACACTGGTACCATGGATAGAACACACTGTCACAGTGGATAGAACACACTGTCACAGTGGATAGAACACACTGTCACAGTGGATAGAACACACTGTCACAGTGGATACAGCACACTGTCACCTGGATAGAACACACTGTCACAGTGGATAGAACACACTGTCACAGTGGATACAACACACTGTCACCATGGACAGAACCAGTGTCACAGAGGATACAACACACACACAGTGGTACCACTGTCACAGTGGACAGAACAGACTGTCACAGTGGCAGAACACCTGGTCACCATGGACCCACTGTCACAGTGGATACAACACACCTGGTACCATGGACCCATGTCACAGTGGATAGAGCACACTGTCACAGTGGACAGAACACACTGTCACAGTGGATAGAACACACTGTCACAGTGGATAGAACACACTGTCACAGTGGATAGAACACACTGTCACAGTGGATGGCACACTGTCACAGTGGACAGAACACACTGTCACAGTGGATAGAACACACTGTCACAGTGGATAGAGCACACTGTCACAGTGGATAGAACACACTGTCACAGTGGATAGAACACACTGTCACAGTGGATAGAACACACTGTCACAGTGGACAGAACACACTGTCACAGTGGCCAGAACACACTGTCACAGTGGATAGAACACACTGTCACAGTGGATCTCACACTGTCACAGTGGATCTTCACTGTCACAGTGGATAGAGCACACTGTCACAGTGGACAGAACACACTGTCACAGTGGAGAGAGATGGTGACTGTCACAGTGGATAGAACACACTGTCACAGTGGATAGAGCACACTGTCACAGTGGATAGAACACACTGTCACAGTGGATAGAACACACTGTCACAGATAGAACACACTGTCACAGTGGTTGAACACACTGTCACAGTGGATAGAACACACTGTCACAGTGGATAGAACACACTGTCACAGTGGATAGAACACACTGTCACAGTGGATAGAACACACTGTCACAGTGGATAGAACACACTGTCACAGTGGATAGAACACACTGTCACAGTGGATAGAACACACTGTCACAGTGGATAGAACACACTGTCACAGTGGATAGAACACACTGTCACAGTGGATAGTGTGTCACAGTGGACAGAACACACTGTCACAGTGGGGGATTTGACTGTCACAGTGGATAGATACATGTCACAGTGGGGAACACACTGTCACAGTGGATAGACACACTGTCACAGTGGGGGGAACACACTGTCACAGTGGCCAGAACACATAATGATGTGTCCTCACAGTGGATAGAACACACTGTCACAGTGGATAGAACACACTGTCACAGTGGATAGAACACACTGTCACAGTGGATAGAACACACTGTCACAGTGGATAGAACACACTGTCACAGTGGATAGAACACACTGTCACAGTGGATGTGAACACACTGTCACAGTGGATAGAACACACTGTCACAGTGGATAGAACACACTGTCACAGTGGGACAGAACACACTGTCACAGTGGATGAACACACTGTCACAGTGGATAGAACACACTGTCACAGTGGGACAGAACACACTGTCACAGTGGATAGAACACACTGTCACAGTGGCAGAACACACTGTCACAGTGGCAGAACACACTGTCACAGTGGATAGAACACACTGTCACAGTGGATAGAACACACTGTCACAGTGGATAGAACACACTGTCACAGTGGGAACACACTGTCACAGTGGATAGAACACACTGTCACAGTGGATGAACACACTGTCACAGTGGATAGAACACACTGTCAGTGGATAGAACACACTGTCACAGTGGATAGAACACACTGTCACAGTGGATGTCACAGTGGATGAACACACTGTCACAGTGGCCAGAACACACTGTCACAGTGGATGTTGGTCACAGTGGATAGAACACACTGTCACAGTGGATAGAACACACTGTCACAGTGGATAGAACACACTGTCACAGTGGCCAGAACACACTGTCACAGTGGCCAGACACACTGTCACAGTGGATAGAACACACTGTCACAGTGGATAGAACACACTGTCACAGTGGATCACACTGTCACAGTGTCCAGAACACACTGTCACAGTGGATAGTCACACTGTCACAGTGGATAGAACACACTGTCACAGTGGATGTCACACTGTCACAGTGGATAGAACACACTGTCACAGTGGATCACTGTCACAGTGGATCACACTGTCACAGTGGATAGAACACACTGTCACAGTGGATCAACACACTGTCACAGTGGACAGAACTCTGTCACAGTGGATAGAACACACTGTCACAGTGGATAGAACACACTGTCACAGTCAGAACACACTGTCACAGTCAGTCTGTCACTCTGTCACAGTGGATGTCACACTGTCACAGTGGATAGTCACTGTCTGTCAGTGGATGTCAACCCTGTCACAGTGGATAGAACACACTGTCACAGTGGATCTGTCACCTGTCACAGTGGATAGAACACTCTGTCACAGTGGATCACACTGTCACAGTGGATCACTCTGTCACAGTGGATCTGTCACAGTGGATAGTCACACTGTCACAGTGGCCAGAACACTCTGTCACAGTCTGTCACACTGTCACAGTGGCCAGTCACACTGTCACTCTGTCAGAACACACTGTCACAGTGTCACACTGTCACAGTGGATAGAACACACTGTCAGTCTGTCACACTGTCACAGTGGATCTGTCACTCTGTCACAGTGGATAGAACACACTGTCACAGTTTGTCACTTTCAATCTGTCATTTATTCCGTTGAGGTGCAGGAAAAGTAGAGTCAGAAAGTCAGTCTGTGTTCCAATCTACACTCTGTCTGTTGGGGTCAGTCTGTCACCACTGTCACACTCTGTCACTCTGTCACCCTATCAGTCTGTCACTCTGTCAGTCTGTCAGTCTGTTTATTTATTGTCACCTTCAGTCTGTCACTATTTTACTAGGCTGTCACTCTGTCATTTTCTGTCAGCCTAGGAACAGTCTGTCACAGTCTTAACTGGTCTAGGAACAGTCTGTCTAGGAACTCTGGTCTGTCAGGGACAGTGGGTTAACTGGTCAGGGTCAGTCTGGTCTACTGGGTTAACTGTCACCCTGGGTTAACTGTCTAGGAACAGTGTCACTGGCCTAGGAACAGTGGGTTAGTCTGGTCTAGTCACAGTGGGTTAACTGTGTTCAGGGGCTCTTTGTCACCTTGTCAGTCTTTGTCACCTTCTTACTAGTCAACGCTCTGTAGGCTACCCTACCCAGTCTATCAGTCTGTGTCTATCAGTCTGTGTCTGTCAGTCTGTGTCTATCAGTCTGTGTCTATCACTCTGTTACTCTGTCAGTCTGTCACTCTGTCAGTCTGTCACTCTGTCACTCTGTGTCTGTCTGTCACTCTGTCAGTCTGTCACTCTGTCAGTCTGTCACTCTGTCAGTCTGTCACTCTGTCACTCTGTGTCTGTCACTCTGTCGCTCTGTCAGTCTGTCACTCTGTCACTCTGTCACTCTGTCAGTCTGTCACTCTGTCAGTCTGTCACTCTGTCAGTCTGTCACTCTGTCACTCTGTCTGTCACTCTGTCACTCTGTGTCTGTCACTCTGTCACTCTGTCAGTCTGTCACTCTGTCACTCTGTGTCTGTCACTCTGTCAGTCTGTGTCTGTCAGTCAAAAACATTGGTAATTAATGAATGAACTACGTCAGAACAACACATGGTGTGGAGGTACATGATTAAGTGTTGTGTTCCGGAGGCTCACCAACTCAGGTGTTAGATGTTATTTTCTTCCCTCCTCTAGAAAGCAACAGATCCAGCAACAGATCCAGCAACAGATCCAGCAACAGCGCCCTCGACAGGGTGGGGGTGGAATCACAGCCAGACCGCAGCAAGAGATTCAGCTTCAACTCATCACACATGGACACACTACACGTCACTAACACACTGCTCAGGTGGCTACACACACACACACACACACACACACACACACACGTAGATACTGTTTTGTGTTGTGTTTGGTATAGTTAGTGTTTGTGTGTGTGTATTGTTAGATGTGTGTGTATTGTTATGTGTGTATTGTTATGTGTGTGTGTGTGTGTGTGTTTATTGTTTGTGTGTGTGTTTCTCAGGAGTGGGAGTCAGCCAGCCAACCTGGAGAATCTGGGCAGAAGACCCTCGATCCAATCAGCACAGTCTGAAAGCAACCTACGCACAGGTAACACACACACACACTCGTACATTCTCACCTCTGCTCAGGTAACACACACACTCGTACATTCCCACCTCTGCTCAGGTAACACACACACTCGTACATTCTCACCTCTGGTCAGGTAACACACACACTCGTACATTCCCACCTCTGCTCAGGTAACACACACACACTCGTACATTCCCACCTCTGCTCAGGTAACACACACACACACTCGTACATTCCCACCTCTGCTCAGGTAACACACACACACTCGTACATTCCCACCTCTGCTCAGGTAACACACACACACTCATTCCCACCTCTGCTCAGGTAACAACACACACTCGTACTCACCTCTGCTCAGGTAACAAACACACTCGTCATTCCACCTCTGCTCAGGTAACAAACACACACATTCTCACCTCTGCTCAGGTAACAAACACACTTTCCCACCTCTGCTCAGGTAACAAACACACATTCCCACCTCTGCTCAGGTAACAAACACACTTCATTCCACCTCTGCTCAGGTAACAAACACACTCGTACATTCCCACCTCTGCTCAGGTAACAAACACACTCGTACATTCTCACCTCTGCTCAGGTAACAAACACACCCACCTCTGGGCTCAGGTAACACACACCTCTCCCACCTCTGCTCAGGTAACACACACACTCGGGCTACATTCTCACCTCTGCTCAGGTAACACACACCTCTCTCCTCTCCCTCCAGGGCTTCCCACCTCTGCTCAGGTAACACACACCTCTCTCCTCTCCCTCCAGGGCTCAGGTAACACACACCTCTCTCCTCTCCCTCCAGGTGCTCCTCATAGCGGTGAATCAGAGGCCGTAGGCCCCGCTCCCATTTCCCCAGTGTTCCGAACGGGTAGCGAACCCCTGATCAGCCCCTCAGCCCTCAGACACACACGGCCCTCACACCCAGGTAACACACACACACACACACACACACACACACACACACACACACACCCACACACAGGTAACACACACACACACCCTCACACCCAGGTCACACACACACACGGCCCTCACACCCAGGTACACACACACACACACACACACGCACACACACACACACACACACACACACACACACACACACACACACACACACACACACACACACACCCAGGTAACACACCACACACACACGGCCCTCACACCCAGGTAACACACCACACACACACGGCCTTCACACCCAGGTAACACACCACACACACACGGCCCTCACACCCAGGTAACACACCACACACCCAGGTAACACACCACACACCCAGGTAACACACCACACACCCAGGTAACACACCACACACACACGGCCCACACACCCAGGTAACACACCACACACACACGGCCCTCACACCCAGGTAACACACCACACACACACGGCCCTCACACCCAGGTAAGACACCACACACACGGCCCACACACCCAGGTAACACACCACATACACGGCCCACACACCCAGGTAACACACCACACACACACGGCCCTCACACCCAGGTAACACACCACACACACGGCCCACACACCCAGGTAACACACCACACACACACGGCCCTCACACCCAGGTAACACACCCGTTCTGTAACCCCTCCTGTGGTCCCCAGGTGGAGGTGTGACGCTGCGAGGTTCTGACGGACAGCTGCACCCCCGAGCCCCGCCCAAACCCTTCAGAGTGTCCACCTTCTTCCCCGGGACTCCTCCCAACCGTCACCATGACGACCCCTATGACGAGCTGGTCATCCAGGTGCCTGAATCAAAGTAAGAAGAAACCATTTGGGTCTTACAGTGTCTCCCAAACTGGAGGTCGTCTCCCAAACTGGAGGTCGTCTCCCAAACTGGAGGTCGTCGCCCAAACTGGAGGTCGTCTCCCAAACTGGAGGTCGTTTCCCAAACTGGAGGTCGTCTCCCAAACTGGAGGTCGTCTCCCAAACTAGGGGTCGTTTTCCAAACTAGGGGTTGTGACTGTTGAAACTCTCAAATAAAATGTTTTTAAAAAACAAGCTTTGTTCATAGAACCGGGGTTACATCAGTAACCTCTAGATGTGAGGTTAGCCTCTAGATGTGGTTGTAATGAACAGTTAGTGGATTCGGCTATTTCAGCCACACCTGTTGTTGACAATCACGCAGCCAAGCAATCTCCATAGTCAAACATTGTCAGTAGAATGACCTTACTGAAGAGCTCAGTGACTTTCAACATGGCACTGTCATAGGATGCCACCTTTCCAACAAGTCAGTTTGTCAAATTTCTGCCCTGGTCAATTGTAAGTGCTGTTATTGTGAAGGAGCAACAACGGCTCAGCCTTGAAGTGGTAGACCGCTGAGTGTTGAACCGCGTAGAGTGTAAAAAAATTGTCAGTCCTCGGTTGCAAGACTCACTATCGAGTTCCAAACGGTCTCTGGAAGCAACGTCAGCACATTAACTGTTCGTCGGGAGATTCATGAAATGGGTTTCCGTGGCCGAGCAGCCGCACACAAGCCTAAGATCACCATGTGCAATGCCAAGCGTCGGCGTGGTGGAAAGCTCCCCGCCATTGGAGTCTGGAGCTTTGGAAATGCGTTCTCTGGAGTGATGAATCACGCTTCACCATCTGGTAGTCCGATGGACGAATCTGGGTTTGGCGGATGCCAGGAGAACTCTATCTGCCCCCATGCATTGTGCCAACTGTAAAGTTTGGTGGAGAGGAGGAATAATGGTCTGGGGCTGTTTTTCATGGTTCGGGCCCCTTAGATCCAGTGAAGGAAAATCTTAACGCTACAGCATACAATGACATTCTAGACAATTCTGTGCGTCCAACTCTGTGGCAACAGTTTGGGGAAGGCCCTTTCCTGTTTCAGCATGAAGATGTCCCCGTGCACAAAGCGAGGTCCATACAGAAATGGTTTGTCGAGATCGCTGTGGAATAACTTGACTGGATGACACAGAGACCTGAGCTCAACCCCATCAAACACCTTTGGGATGAATTGGAATGCCGACTGCGAGCCAGGCCTAATCGCCCAACATCAGTGCCCGACCTCACTACTTCTCGTGGCTGAATGGAAGCAAATCCTCGCAGCAATGTTCCAACATCTAGTGGAAAGCCTTCCCAGAAGAGTGGAGGCTGTTATAGCAGCAATGTTCCAACATCTAGTGGAAAGCCTTCCCAGAAGAGTGGAGGCTGTTATAGCAGCAATGTTCCAACATCTAGTGGAAAGCCTTCCCAGAAGAGTGGAGGCTGTTATAGCAGCAATGTTCCAACATCTAGTGGAAAGCCTTCCCAGAAGAGTGGAGGCTGTTATAGCAGCAATGTTCCAACATCTAGTGGAAAGCCTTCCCAGAAGAGTGGAGGCTGTTATAGCAGCAATGTTCCAACATCTAGTGGAAAGCCTTCCCAGAAGAGTGGAGGCTGTTATAGCAGCAATGTTCCAACATCTAGTGGAAAGCCTTCCCAGAAGAGTGGAGGCTGTTATAGCAGCAATGTTCCAACATCTAGTGGAAAGCCTTCCCAGAAGAGTGGAGGCTGTTATAGCAGCAATGTTCCAACATCTAGTGGAAAGCCTTCCCAGAAGAGTGGAGGCTGTTATAGCAGCAAAGGGGGGGAACAACTCCATATTAATGTCCATGGTTTTGGAATAAGATACTCGACGAGCAGGTGTCCACATACTTTTGGTTATGTAGTGTGTATATATATGTATGTGTTATTGTGCTTCCTGTCAGAAAGCGGGGCCACGTGGACAGGCTGCGTGCGGAGGAGAAGTGGCAGAGCAGAGCCCGTCTCACTGAGACATCCTTCAGCTTCCTGGAGGCACAGGAAAGCGGGGAGTTGCCTGGTTACCAATTGACGGACAGGTCCAGGAGGAAGAGGAGGATTCACACTTTCAGAGGCCGCAGGTTTGTTGTTGTTGGGTGTTGTTTATTTTATTAGATTTACAATGAACAGCATTGTGATGTAGGGGATTCTATTAGATGTTTATTGGACAGCATTGTGATGTAGGGGATTCTATTAGATGTTTATTGAACAGCATTGTGATGTATGTGATTCTATTAGATGTTTATTGAACCACATTGTGATGTAGGGGATTCTATTAGATGTTTATTGGACAGCATTGTGATGTAGGGGATTCTATTAGATGTTTATTGGACAGCATTGTGATGTAGGGGATTCTATTAGATGTTTATTGGACAGCATTGTGATGTAGGTGATTCTATTAGATGTTTATTGGACAGCATTGTGATGTAGGGGATTCTATTAGATGTTTATTGGACAGCATTGTGATGTAGGTGATTCTATTAGATGTTTATTGGACAGCATTGTGATGTAGGGGATTCTATTAGATGTTTATTAGACAGAATTGTGATGTAGGTGATTCTATTAGATGTTTATTAAACAACATTGTGATGTAGGTGATTCTATTAGATGTTTATTGAACGGCATTGTGATGTAGGGGATTCTATTAGATGTTTATTGGACAGCATTGTGATGTAGGTGATTCTATTAGATGTTTATTGAACAGCATTGTGATGTATGGGGATTCTATTAGATGTTTATTGGACAGCATTGTGATGTAGGGGATTCTATTAGATGTTTATTGGACAGCATTGTGATGTAGGTGATTCTATTAGATGTTTATTGAACAGCATTGTGATGTAGGGGATTCTATTAGATGTTTATTGGACAGCATTGTGATGTAGGGGATTCTATTAGATGTTTATTGGACAGCATTGTGATGTAGGTGATTCTATTAGATGTTTATTGGACAGCATTGTGATGTAGGGGATTCTATTAGATGTTTATTGAACAGCATTGTGATGTAGGTGATTCTATTAGATGTTTATTGAACAGCATTGTGATGTAGGGGATTCTATTAGATGTTTATTGGACAGCATTGTGATGTAGGGGATTCTATTAGATGTTTATTGGACAGCATTGTGATGTAGGGGATTCTATTAGATGTTTATTGAACAGCATTGTGATGTAGGTGATTCTATTAGATGTTTATTGGACAGCATTGTGATGTAGGGGATTCTATTAGATGTTTATTGGACAGCATTGTGATGTAGGGGATTCTATTAGATGTTTATTGAACAGCATTGTGATGTAGGGGATTCTATTAGATGTTTATTGGACAGCATTGTGATGTAGGGGATTCTATTAGATGTTTATTGAACAGCATTGTGATGTAGGTGATTCTATTAGATGTTTATTGAACAGCATTGTGATGTAGGGGATTCTATTAGATGTTTATTGGACAGCATTGTGATGTAGGTGATTCTATTAGATGTTTATTGAACAGCATTGTGATGTAGGGGATTCTATTAGATGTTTATTGGACAGCATTGTGATGTAGGGGATTCTATTAGATGTTTATTGGACAGCATTGTGATGTAGGGGATTCTATTAGATGTTTATTGAACAGCATTGTGATGTAGGGGATTCTATTAGATGTTTATTGGACAGCATTGTGATGTAGGTGATTCTATTAGATGTTTATTGAACAGCATTGTGATGTAGGTGATTCTATTAGATGTTTATTGGACAGCATTGTGATGTAGGGATTCTATTAGATGTTTATTGAACAGCATTGTGATGTAGGGGATTCTATTAGATGTTTATTGAACAGCATTGTGATGTAGGGGATTCTATTAGATGTTTATTGGACAGCATTGTGATGTAGGGGATTCTATTAGATGTTTATTGGACAGCATTGTGATGTAGGTGATTCTATTAGATGTTTATTAGACAGCATTGTGATGTAGGTGATTCTATTAGATGTTTATTGGACAGCATTGTGATGTAGGTGATTCTATTAGATGTTTATTGGACAGCATTGTGATGTAGATGATTCTATTAGATGTTTATTGAACAGCATTTTGATGTAGGGGATTCTATTAGATGTTTATTAAACAACATTGTGATGTAGGTGATTCTATGAGATGTTTATTGGACAGCATTGTGATGTAGGGGATTCTATTAGATGTTTATTGGACAGCATTGTGATGTAGGGGATTCTATTAGATGTTTATTGGACAGCATTGTGATGTAGGGGATTCTATTAGATGTTTATTGGACAGCATTGTGATGTAGGTGATTCTATTAGATGTTTATTGAACAGCATTGTGATGTAGGGGATTCTATTAGATGTTTATTGGACAGCATTGTGATGTAGGGGATTCTATTAGATGTTTATTGGACAGCATTGTGATGTAGGGGATTCTATTAGATGTTTATTGGACAGCATTGTGATGTAGGGGATTCTATTAGATGTTTATTGAACAGCATTGTGATGTAGGTGATTCTATTAGATGTTTATTGAACAGCATTGTGATGTAGGGGATTCTATTAGATGTTTATTGGACAGCATTGTGATGTAGGGGATTCTATTAGATGTTTATTGGACAGCATTGTGATGTAGGTGATTCTATTAGATGTTTATTAGACAGCATTGTGATGTAGGTGATTCTATTAGATGTTTATTGGACAGCATTGTGATGTAGGTGATTCTATTAGATGTTTATTGGACAGCATTGTGATGTAGATGATTCTATTAGATGTTTATTGAACAGCATTTTGATGTAGGGGATTCTATTAGATGTTTATTAAACAACATTGTGATGTAGGTGATTCTATTAGATGTTTATTGGACAGCATTGTGATGTAGGTGATTCTATTAGATGTTTATTGAACAGCATTGTGATGTAGGGGATTCTATTAGATGTTTATTGAACCACATTGTGATGTAGGGGATTCTATTAGATGTTTATTGGACAGCATTGTGATGTAGGGGATTCTATTAGATGTTTATTGAACAGCATTGTGATGTATGTGATTCTATTAGATGTTTATTGAACCACATTGTGATGTAGGGGATTCTATTAGATGTTTATTGAACCACATTGTGATGTAGGGGATTCTATTAGATGTTTATTGGACAGCATTGTGATGTAGGGGATTCTATTAGATGTTTATTGAACAGCATTGTGATGTATGTGATTCTATTAGATGTTTATTGAACCACATTGTGATGTAGGGGATTCTATTAGATGTTTATTGGACAGCATTGTGATGTAGGGATTCTATTAGATGTTTATTGAACAGCATTGTGATGTAGGTGATTCTATTAGATGTTTATTGACAGCATTGTGATGTAGGTGATTCTATTAGATGTTTATTGAACAGCATTGTGATGTAGGGGATTCTATTAGATGTTTATTGAACAGCATTGTGATGTAGGGGATTCTATTAGATGTTTATTGAACAGCATTGTGATGTAGGGGATTCTATTAGATGTTTATTGAACAGCATTGTGATGTAGGGGATTCTATTAGATGTTTATTGGACAGCATTGTGATGTAGGGGATTCTATTAGATGTTTATTGGACAGCATTGTGATGTAGGGGATTCTATTAGATGTTTATTGAACAGCATTGTGATGTAGGGGATTCTATTAGATGTTTATTGGACAGCATTGTGATGTAGGGGATTCTATTAGATGTTTATTGGACAGCATTGTGATGTAGGGGATTCTATTAGATGTTTATTGAACAGCATTGTGATGTAGGGATTCTATTAGATGTTTATTGGACAGCATTGTGATGTAGGTGATTCTATTAGATGTTTATTGAACAACATTGTGATGTAGGGATTCTATTAGATGTTTATTGAACAGCATTGTGATGTAGGGATTCTATTAGATGTTTATTGAACAGCATTGTGATGTAGGTGATTCTATTAGATGTTTATTGAACAGCATTGTGATGTAGGGGATTCTATTAGATGTTTATTGGAAGCATTGTGATGTAGGGGATTCTATTAGATGTTTATTGGACAGCATTGTGATGTAGGTGATTCTATTAGATGTTTATTGAACAGCATTGTGATGTAGGGGATTCTATTAGATGTTTATTGGACAGCATTGTGATGTAGGGGATTCTATTAGATGTTTATTGGACAGCATTGTGATGTAGGTGATTCTATTAGATGTTTATTGGACAGCATTGTGATGTAGGGGATTCTATTAGATGTTTATTGAACAGCATTGTGATGTAGGGGATTCTATTAGATGTTTATTGAACAGCATTGTGATGTAGGGGATTCTATTAGATGTTTATTGGACAGCATTGTGATGTAGGGGATTCTATTAGATGTTTATTGAACAGCATTGTGATGTAGGTGATTCTATTAGATGTTTATTGGACAGCATTGTGATGTAGGTGATTCTATTAGATGTTTATTGGACAGCATTGTGATGTAGGTGATTCTATTAGATGTTTATTGGACAGCATTGTGATGTAGGTGATTCTATTAGATGTTTATTGAACAGCATTTTGATGTAGGGGATTCTATTAGATGTTTATTAAACAACATTGTGATGTAGGTGATTCTATGAGATGTTTATTGGACAGCATTGTGATGTAGGTGATTCTATTAGATGTTTATTGAACAGCATTTTGATGTAGGGGATTCTATTAGATGTTTATTAAACAACATTGTGATGTAGGTGATTCTATGAGATGTTTATTGGACAGCATTGTGATGTAGGTGATTCTATTAGATGTTTATTGGACAGCATTG
>NW_026290854.1:152500-162500 GCF_023373465.1 Oncorhynchus keta | reverse complement strand
GCTCACAGGTAACACACAGCCTGCTCACAGGTAGCACACAGCCTGCTCAGGTAACCAGCCTGCTCACAGGTAACACACAGCCTTCTCACAGGTAGCACACAGCCTGCTCACAGGTAGCACACAGCCTGCTCACAGGTAACACACAGCCTGCTCACAGGTAACACACAGCCTGCTCACAGGTAACACACAGCCTGCTCACAGGTAGCACACAGCCTGCTCACAGGTAACACACAGCCTGCTCACAGGTAGCACACAGCCTGCTCACAGGTAACACACAGCCTGCTCACAGGTAGCACACAGCCTGCTCACAGGTAACACACAGCCTGCTCACAGGTAACACACACAGCCTGGTCACAGGTAGCACACAGCCTGCTCACAGGTAACACACAGCCTGCTCACAGGTAGCACACAGCCTGCTCACAGGTAACACACAGCCTGCTCACAGGTAGCACACAGCCTGCTCACAGGTAGCACACAGCCTGCTCACAGGTAACACACAGCCTGCTCACAGGTAACACACAGCCTGCTCACAGGTAGCACACAGCCTGCTCACAGGTAACACACACAGCCTGCTCACAGGTAACACACAGCCTGCTCACAGGTAGCACACAGCCTGCTCACAGGTAACACACAGCCTGCTCACAGGTAACACACAGCCTGCTCACAGGTAACACACAGCCTGCTCACAGGTAACACACAGCCTGCTCACAGGTAACACACAGCCTGCTCACAGGTAGCACACAGCCTGCTCACAGGTAACACACAGCCTGCTCACAGGTAACACACAGCCTGCTCACAGGTAACACACAGCCTGCTCACAGGTAGCACACAGCCTGCTCACAGGTATCACACAGCCTGCTCACAGGTAACACACAGCCTGCTCACAGGTAACACAGCCTGCTCACAGGTAACACACACAGCCTGCTCACAGGTAACACGCACAGCCTGCTCACAGGTAACACACACAGCCTGCTCACAGGTAACACACAGCCTGCTCACAGGTAACACACAGCCTGCTCACAGGTAACACACACAGCCTGCTCACAGGTAACACACACAGCCTGCTCACAGGTAACACACAGCCTGCTCACAGGTAGCACACAGCCTGCTCACAGGTAACACACAGCCTGCTCACAGGTAACACACAGCCTGCTCACAGGTAACACACACAGCCTGCTCACAGGTAACACACACAGCCTGCTCACAGGTAACACACACACAGCCTGCTCACAGGTAACACACACACAGCCTGCTCACAGGTAACACACACAGCCTGCTCACAGGTAACACACACAGCCTGCTCACAGGTAACACACAGCCTGCTCACAGGTAACACACACAGCCTGCTCACAGGTAGCACACAGCCTGCTCACAGGTAACACACAGCCTGCTCACAGGTAACACACACAGCCTGCTCACAGGTAACACACACAGCCTGCTCACAGGTAACACACACAGCCTGCTCACAGGTAGTACACAGCCTGCTCACAGGTAACACACACAGCCTACTCACAGGTAGCACACAATCTGCTCACAGGTAGCACACAGCCTGCTCACAGGTAACACACACAGCCTGCTCACAGGTAACACACACAGCCTGCTCACAGGTAACACACAGCCTGCTCACAGGTAACACACACAGCCTGCTCACAGGTAGCACACAGCCTGCTCACAGGTAACACACACAGCCTGCTCACAGGTAGCACACAGCCTGCTCACAGGTAGCACACAGCCTGCTCACAGGTAACACACAGCCTGCTCACAGGTAACACACACACAGCCTGCTCACAGGTAACACACACACACAGCCTGCTCACAGGTAAAACACACACAGCCTGCTCACAGGTAGCACACTCAGCCTGCTCACAGGTAGCACACAGCCTGCTCACAGTTAACACACAGCCTGCTCACAGGTAACACACACAGCCTGCTCACAGGTAACACACACAGCCTGCTCACAGGTAACACACAGCCTGCTCACAGGTAACACACTCAGCATGCTCACAGGTAACACACTCAGCCTGCTCACAGGTAACACACTCAGCCTGCTCACAGGTAACACACTCAGCCTGCTCACAGGTAACACACACAGCCTGTTCACAGGTAACATACACAGCCTGCTCACAGGTAACACACACAGCCTGCTCACAGGTAGCACACAGCCTGCTCACAGGTAACACACTCAGCCTGCTCACAGGTAACACACAGCCTGCTCACAGGTAACACACTTAGCCTGCTCACAGGTAACACACTCAGCCTGCTCACAGGTAACACACACAGCCTGTTCACAGGTAACATACACAGCCTGCTCACAGGTAACACACACAGCCTGCTCACAGGTAGCACACAGCCTGCTCACAGGTAACACACTCAGCCTGCTCACAGGTAACACACAGCCTGCTCACAGGTAACACACTTAGCCTGCTCACAGGTAACACACTCAGCCTGCTCACAGGTAACACACACATGGAAAACACACATTATAAAACACAAACACATTGTAAAAACACACACATTATGGAAAAAACACACACACACGTATAGAAAACACACAGGCACACATCCAGTTCACCAAATCAAATCACATTAGTCCTGCCTCATAACCATTCCCGAGTCACTGATTGGCCGTGGGCCCTGTCACTCTGTCCCGTCAGGTGACTGGGAGCCAATCCCAGAGCTGCTGGAGGGGTTCAGGACAGAGTTTGCCCTGAGGCTGTTCTGGGGTCAGACTGGAGCGGCGGCAGACAAGGAGAAACGCTACGACAAGTTTGACAAGATCCTCACCGTGCTCTCCAACAAACTGGAACCTACCGAGGAGTTCTCCCCGGAACTCTGACCCTTTAAACTCTATACTGTGACCCGGGCTGCATTCAGGAGGGCGCAACGTTGCACAACAGCTGGAAATCTGTAACCCGTTTTTACCTGGATCATTATTCATTAGAAGCTTTTTGTAGCAAAATAAAAAGAATAATAAAAAAAAGAGTTTGTTACTTGATAAGATCAGGTGTTTCCTCCCTGTTTCAGTCTGTTTCAGTGTCTAATGAATATGTCCTGGGGTGTGTGTCTGTGTGTCTGTGTGTGTCTAATGAATATGTCCTGGGGTGTGTGTCTGTGTGTGTCTGTCTAATGAATATGTCATGGGGTGTGTGTCTGTGTCTGTGTCTGTCTAGTGAATATGTCATGGGGTGTGTGTCTGTGTGTGTCTGTCTAATGAATATGTCCTGGGGTGTGTGTCTGTGTGTCTGTGTCTAATGAATATGTCCTGGGGTGTGTGTCTGTGTGTCTGTGTGTGTCTAATGAATATGTCCTGGGGTGTGTGTCTGTGCCTAATGAATATGTCCTGGGGTGTGTGTCTGTGTGTGTGCCTAATGAATATGTCCTGGGGTGTGTGTCTGTGCCTAATGAATATGTCCTGGGGTGTGTGTCTGTGTGTGTGCCTAATGAATATGTCCTGGGGTGTGTGTCTGTGCCTAATGAATATGTCCTGGGGTGTGTGTCTGTGTGTGTGCCTAATGAATATGTCCTGGGGTGTGTGTCTGTGCCTGAATATGTCCTGGGGTGTGTGTGTGTGTGTGCCTAATGAATATGTCCTGGGGTGTGTGTCTGTGCCTAATGAATATGTCCTGGGGTGTGTGTCTGTGTGTGTGCCTAATGAATATGTCCTGGGGTGTGTGTCTGGGTGTTTCTGTGTGTGTCTGTCTAATGAATATGTCCTGGGGTGTGTGTCTGTGTGTGTGCCTAATGAATATGTCCTGGGGTGTGTGTCTGTGCCTAATGAATATGTCCTGGGGTGTGTGTCTGTGTGTGTGCCTAATGAATATGTCCTGGGGTGTGTGTCTGGGTGTTTCTGTGTGTGTGTGTCTAATGAATATGTTCTGGGGTGTGTGTCTGTGTGTGTGCCTAATGAATATGTCCTGGGGTGTGTGTCTGTGTGTGTGTCTAATGAACATGTCCTGGGGTGTGTGTCTGTGTGTGTCTGTCTAATGAATATGTCCTGGGGTGTGTGTCTGTGTGTGTCTGTCTAATGAATATGTCCTGGGGTGTGTGTCTGTGTGTGTGCCTAATGAATATGTCCTGGGGGTGTGTGTCTGTGTGTGTGCCTAATGAATATGTCCTGGGGTGTGTGTCTGGGGGTTACTGTGTGTGTCTGTCTAATGAATATGTCCTGGGGTGTGTGTCTGGGTGTTTCTGGGTGTGTGTGTCTAAAGAATATGTCCTGGGGTGTGTGTCTGTCTAATGAATATGTCCTAGGGTGTGTGTCTGGGTGTTTCTGTGTGTGTCTGTCTAATGAATATGTCCTGGGGTGTGTGTCTGTGTGTGTGTCTGTCTAATGAATATGTCCTGGGGTGTGTGTCTGTGTGTGCCTAATGAATATGTCCTGGGGTGTGTGTCTGGGGGTTACTGTGGTCCCACGGGGTTCATACCTAGCAGGTGTGGATGCGTTGGTTTCCCTCATAAACCTGGCCAAGGTCTACGTCCCAAATGGCACCCTATTCTCTATGAAGGGCCACTACCAGGGCTCTGGTTGAATGTAGGGCACGATACAGGGAATAGGGCTCTAGATGAATGTAGGGCGCGATACAGGGAATAGGGCTCTAGATGAAAGTAGGGCACGATACAGGGAATAGGGCTCTGGTTGAATGTAGGGCACGATACAGGGAATAGGGCTCTGGTTGAATGTAGGGCACGATACAGGGAATAGGGCTCTGGTTGAATGTAGGGCACGATACAGGGAATAGGGCTCTGGTTGAATGTAGGGCACGATACAGGGAATAGGGCTCTAGATGAAAGTAGGGCACGATACAGGGAATAGGGCTCTAGATGAAAGTAGGGCACGATACAGGGAATAGGGCTCTGGTTGAATGTAGGGCACGATACAGGGAATAGGGCTCTGGTTGAATGTAGGGCACGATACAGGGAATAGGGCTCTAGATGAAAGTAGGGCACGATACAGGGAATAGGGCTCTAGATGAAAGTAGGGCACGATACAGGGAATAGGATCCTATTTGGGACATAGACAAGGTGTGTGATGTGCTTCTACTGGTTGCTGTTAACAACTTTATTCTGTAGAGTTTACCCTGTTAACATGTTAACAACTTTATTCTGTAGAGTTTACCCTGTTAACAACTTTATTCTGTAGAGTTTACCCTGTTAACAACTTTATTCTGTAGAGTTTACCCTGTTAACAACTTTATTCTGTAGAGTTTACCCTGTTAACAACTTTATTCTGGAGAGTTTACCCTGTTAACATGTTAACAACTTTATTCTGGAGAGTTTACCCTGTTAACAACTTTATTCTGTAGAGTTTACCCTGTTAACATGTTAACAACTTTATTCTGTAGAGTTTACCCTGTTAACAACTTTATTCTGTTAACATGTTAACAACTTTATTCTGTCCCCTGTTAACAATTAACAACTTTATTCTGTAGAGTTTACCCTGTTAACAACTTTATTCTGTAGAGTTTACCCTGTTAACAACTTTATTCTGTAGAGTTTACCCTGTTAACAACTTTATTCTGTAGAGTTTACCCTGTTAACAACTTTATTCTGTAGAGTTTACCCTGTTAACAACTTTATTCTGTAGAGTTTACCATGTTAACAACTTTATTCTGTAGAGTTTACCCTGTTAACATGTTAACAACTTTATTCTGTAGAGTTTACCCTGTTAACAACTTTATTCTGTAGAGTTTACCCTGTTAACAACTTTATTCTGTAGAGTTTACCCTGTTAACAACTTTATTCTGTAGAGTTTACCCTGTTAACAACTTTATTCTGTAGAGTTTACCCTGTTAACAACTTTATTCTGTAGAGTTTACCCTGTTAACATGTTCTGTGCTCAGACAACTTTCTTCTCAACCGGCCAGGTGTCTGTGAAAGTAGTGTTTCTTTTTAAGGGAAAATCACTGGAATGTTCTGAGTTAAACACATTTTCTATTCAGATTATATAAATGATTTAAAACATCACTGTGTCAACGTTGGTCTGTTAATTAAAAGACAACACACTACAAAATGAAACAAAACATCAAATTTGACATAAATCTATTTATTTATTTGTATTTTTTCTCAATCAAAATAGTTCACAGGGTACTTAGAGGTAAACACATAAGTAGTTTTAAAATGTGATGATATAATAACATACAGACACTCCATAAAACATTGAGAAGCAGCGAGTGACGAGTCCAGTTCCATTTAACCAGGAGATGAGAGGTCAAACTAGACCTGGAGGGCTGACAGACTGCCTCCCCTGTGAGGTCAAATTAGACCTGGAGGGCTGACAGACTGCCTCCCCTGTGAGGTCAAATTAGACCTGGAGGGCTGACAGACTGCCTCCCCTGTGAGGTCAAATTAGACCTGGAGGGCTGACAGACTGCCTCCCCTGTGAGGTCAAACTAGACCTGGAGGGCTGACAGACTGCCTCCCCTGTGAGGTCAAACTAGACCTGGAGGGCTGACAGACTGCCTCCCCTGTGAGGTCAAACTAGACCTGGAGGGCTGACAGACTGCCTCCCCTGTGAGGTCAAACTAGACCTGGAGGGCTGACAGACTGCCTCCCCTGTGAGGTCAAACTAGACCTGGAGGGCTGACAGACTGCCTCCCCTGTGAGGTCAAACTAGACCTGGAGGGCTGACAGACTGCCTCCCCTGTGAGGTCAAACTAGACCTGGAGGGCTGACAGACTGCCTCCCCTGTGAGGTCAAACTAGACCTGGAGGGCTGACAGACTGCCTCCCCTGTGAGGTCAAACTAGACCTGGAGGGCTGACAGACTGCCTCCCCTGTGAGGTCAAACTAGACCTGGAGGGCTGACAGACACTGTCCTGTTCCCCTGTGAGGTCAAACTAGGCCTGGAGGGCTGACAGACACTGCCTCCCCTGTGGTCTCCATACCTCCTGTGAGGTCAAACGAGACCTGAAGGGCTGACAGACTGCCTCCCCTGTGGCCTCCCGTTCCCCCGTGGGCCTCCCGTTACCCCGTGGGCCTCCCGTTACCCCGTGGGCCTCCCGTTACCCCGTGGGCCTCCCGTTACCCCGTGGGCCTCTGGTCAAAGGTAGGGGACTATATAGGGAATAGGGTGCCATTTTGGGACATGTAATTGATACATGATTTGGTGTCCCAGGTCTGAATGAGACGGCTGGGATTCAACCAAAGGCGAACTGTCCACGACACCAGTCGACGATGCACCGTTAACCAGCTCATTCCTCTGACCTTCGTGGAGATGGTTGTCATGGTAAACGCTGCGGATGTCAGCTGAACATTAGATTGAACAGTCTAGTGTGGTTTGCTCATAATCCACAATCCTTTGATTGAATCCCGAGCTGGACGGAAGTTAAACTATCAGAAACACCAGGGGTCCTCCAGGAGAAGTTAGACAGCAGTAGTCACAACCTGACCACAGAGCCATCTGATTGGCCAGAACCTGACCACAGAGCCATCTGATTGGCCAGAACCTGACCACAGAGCCATCTGATTGGCCAGAACCTGACCACAGAGCCATCTGATTGGCCAGAACCTGACCACAGAGCCATCTGATTGGCCAGAACCTGACCACAGAGCCATCTGATTGGCCAGAACCTGACCACAGAGCCATCTGATTGGCCAGAACCTGACCACAGAGCCATCTGATTGGCCAGAACCTGACCACAGAGCCATCTGATTGGCCAGAACCTGACCACAGAGCCATCTGATTGGCCAGAACCTGACCACAGAGCCATCTGATTGGCCAGAACCTGACCACAGAGCCATCTGATTGGCCAGAACCTGACCACAGACAGTTAAACCACAAAAAGAGAGAGATAAACAGAACAAAGAAACAACAACCAAAACAGTCGGTAACCATAACAACCACAGACGTGGTCAGAGAATCAGACAACCAATAAGAACCTCAGAAACATTTAAAAACTGACCAGTTTCACATACAGGCAGCGTCCCAATCGCCCCCCTATTCCTCATAGGCCTCTGATCAAAATTAGTGCACTATATAGGGAATATGGCCCTGGTCAACAGTAGTGTACTATATAGGGAATAGGGCTCTGGTCTAAATTAGTGCACTATATAGGGAA
Organism: Oncorhynchus keta; assembly: GCF_023373465.1. Taxonomy (NCBI): domain Eukaryota; kingdom Metazoa; phylum Chordata; class Actinopteri; order Salmoniformes; family Salmonidae; genus Oncorhynchus; species Oncorhynchus keta. The sequence goes on along the minus strand of NW_026290854.1, from coordinate 154,444 downwards.
TAGGGCTCTGGTCTAAATTAGTGCACTATATAGGGAATAGGGCTCTGGTCTAAATTAGTGCACTATATAGGGAATAGGGCTCTGGTCTAAAGTAGTGCACTATATAGGGAATAGGGCTCTGGTCTACAGTAGTGCACTATATAGGGAATATGGCCCTGGTCAAAATTAGTGTTCTATTTAGGGAATAGGGCTCTGATCAACAGTAGTGTACTATATAGGGAATAGGGCTCTGGTCTATAGTAGTGTTCTATTTAGGGAATAGGGCCCTGATCAACAGTAGTGTACTATATAGGGAATAGGGCTCTGGTCTATAGTAGTGTTCTATATAGGGAATAGGGTATAATTTGGGATCTAGCCACTCTTCTGATGAGAGAACGTGACAAACAAGTCCACTATATAGGGAATAGGGCCCTGATCAAGTACACTATATAGAACACAGGGTGGTGTTTGGGACGCAGGTCCATAAAATAGTGGCTTCACCATCCAGCTGATAACTATTTCATCCAAATCTGATAACTAGGATAGCAGTTATTTAATATAAAAACAATCACAATGTCATGGCAACTAATGATCTGTGATTAGGTAATTATAGGGGGGGAGGAATGGGACTGGGAGAGAGGGGTGGAGGGAGAGGAGGAGAGATGGAGAGAGGAGGATGAAGAGGTAGAGTGAGAGAGGTAGAGAGAGAGGGGTGGAGGGAGGAGGATGAAGAGGTAGAGAGAGAGGTAGAGGGGAAGAGAGGTAGAGAAAAAGAGAGAGAGGTAGAGAGAGAGGTAGAGAAAGAGAGAGGTAGAGAGGAAGAGAGAGAGGGGTGGAGGGAGGAGGATGAAGAGGTAGAGAGAGAGGTAGAGGGGAAGAGAGGTAGAGAAAAAGAGAGAGAGGTAGAGAGAGAGGTAGAGAAAGAGAGAGGTAGAGAGGGAGGAGGATGAAGAGGTAGAGAGAGAGGTAGAGGGAAAGAGATGTAGAGAAAAAGAGAGAGGTAGAGAGAGGTAGAGGTAGAGAGAGAGAGGAAGAGAGAGAGAGGTAGAGGGGAAGAGAGGTAGAGAAAAAGAGAGGTAGAGAGAGAGGGGTGGAGGGAGGAGGATGAAGAGGTAGAGAGAGAGGTAGAGGGAAAGACATGTAGAGAAAAAGAGAGAGGTAGAGAGAGGTAGAGGTAGAGAGAGAGAGGAAGAGAGAGAGAGGTAGAGGGGAAGAGAGGTAGAGAAAAAGAGAGGTAGAGAGAGAGGTAGAGAAAGAGGTAGAGAGGAAGAGAGGTAGAGAAAAAGAGAGGTAGAGAGAGAGGTAGAGAAAGAGAGAGAGGTAGAGGGGAAGTGAGGTAGAGAAAGAGAGAGAGAGGTAGAGAAAGAGAGAGAGGGTAGAGGGGAAGTGAGGTAGAGAAAGAGAGGTAGAGAGAGAGGTAGAGAAAGAGAGAGAGGTAGAGAAAAAGAGAGGTAGAGAGAGAGGTAGAGAAAGAGAGAGAGAGAGGTAGAGAGGAAGAGAGAGAGAGGTAGAGGGGAAGAGACGTAGAGAAAAAGAGAGAGGTAGAGAGAGGTAGAGGTAGAGAGAGAGAGAGGTAGAGGTAGAGGTAGAGAGAGAGAGGAAGAGTGAGAGAGGTAGAGAGAGTAAGAGACACACAGAATGGAAGTCCTTGGCTGAAAGGAGTGTGTGTCCGTCCGTCCGCGTGTGTGTGTTAAATCGGTGTATCCATGTGTGTGTGTGTGTGTTATTGTCTAGAATTTGACGTAGGATGAGGGGATGTATCCTTCGTCTCCGTTGGCTCGTAGAACCCTCATCCATCCATCTCCTTTATCACTCTCCATCACACTGAGCTGCTCGCCTTCTGTTATAGACACTGTCCCCTGACTGGACCCTGGAGACACACACACACTAGTTATAGACACTGTCCCCTGACTGGAACCTGGAGACACACACACACTAGTTATAGACACTGTCCCCTGACTGGAC